>NC_053161.1:86290799-86531799 GCF_016835505.1 Polypterus senegalus
AATAATAATACATTTTATTTATATAGTGCCTTTCCATGTATTGCAGAGTGCAAACACCTTTTCAATGTGCCTGATCTCAGGATAATAATTTATGTTTTGAAATGTTCTGTTTTAAAAGTGATATTAAAATAATTCTTGTCTAATATATACATACAGTAAAGCTGGAGCAATGACCTAGTAAGGCACTTTATAATTTTTTATTGATCACTCTCAGATAAGAAATTCATGCTAATTAGTTGTTCATTTGCATATACTGGTGATTTTTGTCATTATTATGACACTCATACACTTAAAGGTTAATGGCCAAATAATATATGTATATAGCGCTCACTGTTGTCATTCTTCTTCTTTATTACCACCATTTTCATGTTAGGTAGGATGTAGCTCACCACTAGCCAGGGACAAGGACTGATCATCTCCAAACCTTAGCACAGGGAAGAAATAGGTTTCTGTGGTAATCTTTGAGATCAGGAGACTGATTTCCTTCCACCTCTATTCACACTGAGCCTTTCTGATATTTGACCCCTAAAAGCTTATAAATGATGTTTTTCATTTAATGATTGGTGAAAGCATGTTATTATGATTCCTAGTCTACACATTTCTCATCTTACTCAAGATCATACTTCTGAGAGAGAAACTGACTGATTAAAACATTTCTGAATGGCAAAGTCTCTCACATTAGATATGGCCTATGACCCTGCTGCAATAGCTAAACGTACTTCAGTGTCCTAGGTATGAGTCCTATTGCTTTTATCAGTCTGAGTGAAATTTGCATGTTCTACCCATATCTGTGTGGGCTCTTCCTTCAGGTACTTGGCTTTCCTTCTCTATTGCAAATATCTATGTGCTAGGTCAATTGATGAGTCTAAAATACCAGCATTAATGAGTGTGGATATGTGTGTGAGTGGACCTTACAATGCATTGGCACCCCTTTGAGAACTAACATCTGATGCAGCCAGGATAGACTGAAGTGAAAATGTTGCATTATGTTACAGCAGATCACAGAAGTGTTTTAGGTTATCCAACCATTATTTGATCTTCTTAATCTAGTGACTGCCACATCACCCTCAGGTTTTGATAACTGATATGCACCTAACGTTTGCAAGAAGGACTCTGCCCTCCTCCATTACCGTAAACTGATTTAGACTAGACTGAGAATGATATGATTTCCTTACATGAAATATCCATTTATTCATCTTTTATCAAACCACTTTGGTCCATGTCAGGGTTCAAGGTCTGAAGCCTACCCCAGCAGCTGAGGACTCTGAAACCTTGAAGCATACCACTAACTGTTGCACCACTCTGCTCCTGTTCATATTATCCATTTGAAAATCTACTTGTTTTAAGATTAGGTCCTTAAAATCTCTTCCTTGATGATTTTCTTTAATCTGTAGAATAAATCAATATCTTTTAGTCCATATACTCAGTACTGTTCAGCATCTATCTACTGCAATGTCAAGTCACATCATTTAATTTTTTTCCACAAAAATAAAAACAAATAAACATGTATTATAAAGCAGACATCAAACTTACCTTTTTTTGTACTCTGTACCTCACCACTCAATCCTTCATCTCCGTCTCCTCAATTATCTCTTAATTTCACCATCCTGTCTTCTTCCTAATTATTCTCTTGGAAAAGAAAAAAAAAACAAAACAAGGTTAACAAAAGTCAAAGTACAATTAGAACTAAAACTAATGTAGCAATGAGATGTTTGCTAGATTGAGAAGGATGTGTTTCCGACCTTGTGATCCTATTTTCTCAAGCCTATAACATGACTCACCATTAAAGGAGCAAAGGAAGGGTACCCTGCTGTCAAGCTATTAAGGCAAAGCAATATGCTGGAGAGTTGCAAAGGCAAGGATTCAAACTTGAGTCTAACAAAGCAAAATTGCTCAAAGTGCTGTAAAATCAAAAGTAGATTAAGAAACGAAACTTTCATTGCTGTCAAACAGACCAGAAAAGGAGGCAAACTCTCCCTAAAGTAGACATGAAAAGTTGTTCTACATCAGTACCCAGTCTCAGAATAATCATCAGATCCTTTTTTTCTTTTCCTTAATGCTTTATATAGAAATATTCTAGGATTATGAATCAATTGCTTGGTTAGCCCAAATGCCATCCACTAGCTTCAGCTAAAAGTAAGGCTAAGCTGCCAAATTAATATCTGTTGTCTTGTGAGGTCCGACAGAGTATTGTTTGCAGATTAGAACAAAAACTTTACATACAATTAAATGACCTTCAGATGTTATTTACATAACTCGCTGTGTTCTTCAGTGACTTATTATTATTATTTGTGTTATTATTGCTGTTGTTGTGTTTGTTGTTTTTGGTTATTAATAAAAAATTGCACCATTTCTTTCCTAGTTTTGTTTTTCTATAGATGTCACCATTATTTACCATCATATCAATTAAGTAATATTCCTGCAGTTAAATTTATATTAGCTGATTAAATGCATTAAACACAAAACAATTCTCAGTTACCTGTAATGCTTCATACAGGATTTTTTCTCATTCGTCCAGGCCAAAAATGTGGAAACCTGTCTTTCAAAGTAGAGGTGCATCATAGATCACTTGATGGAATTCATAAATTTTGGAGGAAACACATATTTCTTGAAGAATATTTTTTATTGACTATGGTAACTTAGCTAATCCTTCCACAGACACCTCAAAATAGGCAGAAGAAGAAACTAACATTCAAATATGTGAGGAAAACAAAATCATTTAGATTGACTTTTAAAGCTGGTTTAACTTGTTAAAACAACTTGAAGTGGCAGATACATTTTCAAAAAATGTGCTAGCACTATTCTTTTATCTTTCAGGTTACTGATGTTTGATTCTTTGTATTTGTTTATTATTATTGTTATTATTGGTTTTGGTTATTAATAAAAACAATAATGCCATTTCTGATGGGTGCCACCATCAGTTACCATCATTATGGTAGCAGAACATCAGACATGTCATTAATGTGTGGATACGCAAATGAAAGACAACCTCAATTCACGCATTACTTTTGCTATTCTAACTTTCAGGTTCTTGACCATTGCTCTGATTTCACTACAATTCTTTGATTAATAATTACATTTAGTTGAAAGATAGGACTACTTTTCTAGTTTCAGTTCTCTGAGCATCTTACTTTCCTCTTCGATGTCATCCCTGTAAGGCTTAACAACTGGATTTTGAATAGGCTGTTTTGACTTTAAATTTGTTTTTTGTTATTGGTTTTTGCAGATGAATTTCTGTTCTCTTGGTATTGACCTCTGCTCTCCTCTTGGCTATGTTTCATATTCCAGGCCACTCTGCATTATTTAACAGAACAGATAATAGACTATATGAATATACAGACAAGAAACATGGGCTAGGGATAATACCATGACAACATTATAAGAAATTATTGTTATTTTATTAAAATATTTTTTTCTCCTATGTCAATGTTTAAACTTTTATGGTTATGGCCCATATTGTTGGTAGTTGCTAGCATGTGACTAGCTGGAAGTGACATTAGTTTTCCACAACTATAAAAGGTGGCATTGTGCAGTTAGTCTCCTATTTTTGGCTTGAAAAAATGTTAAAATAATCTATGAAAAGCTAAATTTTTGCTTACCACAACCCTTACATATTTTCACCAGTTGTCTTGTTCAGATTGACAGTCATAAATCTTCTCTGGTTCTGACCTTGCCTGCCTGTTTACCGACAGATTCTGCCCTTTCCTCTCCACTCAAGTTAAGGTTCAGGTCCTGTAATTGTCTCCTGCAGTGGAGGGGCTGTCATGATCACTAGACATACTCAGTAGATCAGGCTTTGTGTGGTAGATAGATGTTCTAGTGCTAAGCTATCTCTCAAAATTTCAAAATTCTTAAGCCTTTCCAAGTGTGCCACTATTTTTTATTTCTTTTATATTTAATCTTATCTTCATAGCTCATCACACTAAGTCTTACTCTTTAATCATTTGTCAGCTATAAGGTAAAGTTAAAGATAGATAGATACAGTAGATAGATAGATAGATAGATAGATAGATAGATAGATAGATAGATAGATAGATAGATAGATAGATATAGAGCATCTGTCCTTTGGAAAATGTGACATTTTACAGAAGGTCGATAAATATATTAATAAATAAACATTTCAATATTATAACATATAACCACCTCTAAAATACACACCAAAATTACTAATAGGAAAGAAAACTAAAAAGAAGGAAAAAACTTCTGAACAGGCAAGATTTAAAGAGCAGACACAGTCACAGTGAGGTGTTATGAAGGCATATTGCTGTTGGTATGAAGGAGCACCAGTAGGGTTTCTTTACACACTTCTTCTGAATAATTTGTTGACTGAAACATCATCTTCACAACATTTTCTATCTGAGTTTGCAAATATTTCCTAAAGACAAAATTGTGTTTACCTAGATTTGTTATAGGCGGCACGGTGGCACAGTGGTAGCGCTGCTGCCTCGCAGTTAGGAGACCTGGGTTCACTTCCCGGGTCCTCCCTGTGTGGAGTTTGCATGTTCTCCCCGTGTCTGCTTGGGTTTCCTCTGGGTGCTCCGGTTTCCTCCCACAATCCAAAGACATGCAGGTTAGGTGGATTGGGGATTCTAAATTGGCCCTAGTGTGTGCTTGGTGTGTTTGTGTGTGTCCTGCGGTGGGTTGGCACCCTGCCCAGGATTGGTTCCTGCCTTGTGCCCTGTGTTGGCTGGGATTGGTTCCAGCAGACCCCTGTGACCCTGTATTCGGATTCAGTGGGTTAAACAATGGATGGATGGATGGATAGATGGATGGATAGATTTGTTATACTCATTTTGTTAATGACTTTTTGCTAGAAATTTTACACTTTGATTTTTGATTTGTGTTTTTTGTTTCTTGTGAAAGAGAAGCTTGTCTTTCTGGTTACAATCCTAGTGTGTTTATTGACTGTGTCTTATTTCCTGGTTCTCTGCTTCAAAGCTTTCTCTATTCTATCTGAGAC
Organism: Polypterus senegalus; assembly: GCF_016835505.1. Taxonomy (NCBI): domain Eukaryota; kingdom Metazoa; phylum Chordata; class Cladistia; order Polypteriformes; family Polypteridae; genus Polypterus; species Polypterus senegalus. Next base: position 86,295,760 of record NC_053161.1, read on the forward strand.
AGCACAGCCTATGGTTTGTCTCTGAATATTTAAAAGGAACCTTACAGCTTAAAAACAAACTAATCCTTTTAGTGTCTGCAAAGTTAAATCTGTATAAATAGCAAAAATCACATTCACGTCTGCAAAAATCATTTTAAATAAATCACAGTAACGATGCAATGATTTATCTTAGTTTTACTTTGGTGTTGTTCCTCAAGCACTACTGTGACACTTGTTGATGTCATATTTCAGTCCACATCTCTCTTTTATCCTTTCTTGTTTTCCCCTTTGGTTTTCAATTAAGTTTGTCTTCATTTGCATTGCACATTTCAGTTTTCAGTACATTTGATGTTAATGGGAGAGACCCTTGACTTACTTCTAAGTGCTCAGGCTCTTCTGTTTATTCCAGTGCAGTTACCATGTAACCTTAAAAAAGAGGTAGCTGTGTTTCTATACACCGCTCAGGCACTCACCTTTCATATGTCAAGCCATTCTTGCAAGTTCGGTTTTGTATCTGTTTTTTTGTAGACCTGTGGATTTAGAATGTGGGAATTGGAGATTCTCTGTCTATAGTTTTAGATTCAAATTTGTGAAGTTGAGGTTGTTGTTGTTCCCTTATTGCTTTTTCTTTTATTATGTTTTATTACCTGATATTTTTGGTTCATTATTTTTTTGTGGAATATTTTGTAATATATTATGTCTTTGTAGTAAAAACCGGTTGTGAATTAGCATTACATTTAGTTTAAATATTATTATTTAGGGTTTTGTCTGTTTACCCTAAGAGATTAATTAGTATTTACTTTACAGCTGCATGCTATTTGTGGTGATAAAATGGGGAGCTTTTACATATTTTAAGGCTCAAAGTAACTTATGTATTAAGCTTTGAGATCCACTTTTTTTAAATGTGTAGACTTACATAGATAACACATCGGGGGACATGACAGGAGCATAGGTGGTGGATTACCACTCTGAAGATAGCAAAGCAAACAATAGAGGCATTAGAAATTAAAAGAAAACCAAACCATCTGATTTTACACTTTATTTATTTTTTATAGGTAGTCACACAATTTTGACATCTAGTGTCTCCATTTGGAAGGATGGTTAATACGATGCCATGTGTCACTTGGGGGGACATACTTGCATGAATGTGACATTGTAGAGCACGCTCATTTAGTTTTAGTGGCCACTTGCTCATTTAATGTCTGCACGTTTTGAAAATTAAGCCAAGATTCTTCAATAAGATGGTACCATATTCCTGAGCAATTTCTTTATCAGCAATTTTCTTTTTGGTTTTGGTTGGCTTTTTGATTATCTATTGACTTTGATGTTGATCCTTAGTGTTTGATTAGGATACCAACAATGTTTAGACCTTTTTATTCCATACACCCTTAAAACAAATCTTTACCATTTGCTGCAAAAGAAAAGTACCATTTTGTCATAATAAGAGGAGAAAAAGAGACAGACAAAGATAGAGATCTGATCTCTTTAACAATTGGGGTCAGTGGCAGCGGGCCTGTAGTTTGATATTAGTGGGGGTCTAAGTGTTTGTCACAGTGCATAACAGAAGGTCAGGACTAAGTTTAACTAATCCATGGGAAGTCCTGTTGAGGTGTGATTGGTCATTAACAGTTGTGCACTACTAATTAACAACATATGGATTCCCTCAGATTTAAAAGAGCAGAGCACAAGAAAAGGTATCATTTTTTCAGCCTGTTGCAACATACTTGGAAACACTACATTAAATCTTCCACCCTCATCACACATTCTTGGAAACACTACATTAAATCATCTCAAAGTGACTGTTGTTATAGACTATAGGATCATTATAAATTTTGTAAAAATTACTCAATTCACTGCTTATGAAAATGCCTTGAAATTCTCACATAACTGCCGTTCATTATAAAACACCCCTTAGATATAATGAATCAAGAATTTAATATTATATTAGTGCATTTCCTGTTTATGCTAAGATGTGTTAACTAGTAGATGTAGAGTACATTTTGTATCATCCCTTCACCAAATGAGGCACCATTATTCTATCTTCAATATTTATGGAATTAAACGATACAAAAAGGAATATGCAGAAGAATAGTTACTCTTTACTAGAATTAGGTGTTAAGCATCATTGTCTCTTTTGTTTAACTCTTTTTCCAATTTTGTTGATAAAACAGAAAAGCTGATTAAATGACCATTTGCCAAGTCCCTTATAATCTTGACACTTGTCAGCTATTATACACATACTTAATAACATTAATCCAAGCATTGCCAAAAGATCTATAATTACTCATCACATATTTGATATTACGCCTATCTGCAAATTCCTATTCACAGTACAGACTACACACTAAAACACAAGCTCTATACAACCCACAGTGTGGAAAATTTAATCAGAATACGAGTACGCTCGGGAAGATAATTCCACAGTATTTAGAAGAAATGCAGCTTAGAAGAAACACACATCTTCTTTTAATGTGCACTTTACTACCGTTATTGCCAATAATGAAAGATAGATAGTTAAATGTATAAGACAATCCTTACTGTTTTCACTGCACAGCAGGACAATTTGACTGAATGCTATTAAATTTTACATGCAACACATTTTATTTTCTCTGACACTAAGATCAGTATTTTTAATTCATTACCATGCTACTCTTCACTTTGAATAGGACAGATCTTATATGTTCTATGATGTATCTCTTTTGTAATGGTTCCAATTTACGTATTTACATGTACATGCTCTTTCATGTCGGTAACAGTCAGCATGATGCGTGCCGATATTCATTTAATAACATTCACCGCCATACCAAGCCAGTTAGACTGGCTCATAAAGTGACTTAAGGTAGTACAGAAATGTGCTCCCCTTTACTGGCTTCAAGGTCAGTCTTAGTACATAGCTTGTTTAGGTCTGCTGTTAGCACACAGCTTAAGTGCACACTGCAACAGTGCTAAACCTAGTCATGTTGCTGTAAATACATACTAAGACACAACAATCATGGGATAATCCTGTACTAACTGAACACTGCAAATGATCATTGTTGACCCAAATGTTACAAGGTTTTTCTTCATGCAAACCACAGACACCTGTAATAAATTACCAAGTACTTGATGTTATTTTGGACAATCTAGATCAAGAGTTGCCAAACTTATTTCAGCCGCAGATCCCTTTACCAAAAATGCTTAAAACTGTCAACCCCCTAGTCATTTACTTTACTTACTCAAATTAATAAATTTGTACAGTATTCGATATTAAATATTTCACTAGATATCAAAATTTTAATTTTAATCACTTGTAATTAATGATTGAAAAAGATTAAAGGACTACAGAATATGGCATTATCTTGTGCAACATTTAATATCGAAACCTGCACTAACGAAAATTAAAGCAAAAAAAGAAATACGAGCAGGGTTTTTTTTTACATTTTTGACATTTATAAAATAAATATGTAAATTCAAAATAAGTACAATAGTCCAAGCTGTACTGTTTGCTTTTCTTTTTTGGTTCAGTCATATTATTATCTGAAGAAATAACAACTTTTATTAACAAACAATTTCGACAGCCCCTGTGATGAAAAAAGACCAATAAAGTATGTATTTTTTTAACTTATTTTTGTTCAAAGTCAAATAAATAAACTGTGTCCTCTGATTTTCTTTTTCATTGTACTGCTGCTCAATAAATAATTATATTCAAAGTTGAAATCACAAATAAGTACATGTCATATCAAATGAACCAATTTATAGTGTTTTATGAAAGCATGACCATACAAGACTAATAGATCCTGCTAATATCGAATATCCGTTGTGTCGTCCCACCATGAGCAAGTGCGGACATACAACGGTTTTTCATGTCCACACTTGCTTTGATACGTTCGATAAGCAGAGACATGTTTGTGCTACATGTATTTTCATGCATTCTTACGTGTGACTCTTCTAATGACACATTTTACCTTTTCGTTCGCAAGTTTAGTATGTAATGTGTTTTTATCAAAAAAGTGTTTTTTTGAATTATTTTACTTCTTAATTAGGTACCTTTTGGAATCATAGATATTTTGAAGTAACAAACAAATAGCAATAGTATGGGGGTCTATTTTTGCTATTGTTGACCCCCAATTTTTTTTATTGAAACTATCAACCCCTAGAAAGTTCAAATCGACCCCAGGGGGTTGATATCGACCACTTTGGGAATTCTTGATCTAGATGAATAGGATGGATGAGCCTGTTGGGCTAAATGGCCTATTCTCATCATTTCTGTCCCTACAATATGTTCTTGGTGATTGGCCTGAAATGTCTGAGTGGTACTAAAAGATACACTTTGTGTTAGCATATCCCAGACCAGAGAAGGGGCTCCGTAGAAAAACTTAATTGACTCCTGACTTATGGTTACTCTCCTGAAATTCCTGCTTCAGCAAGATTTGCACTTTGAAGGCTCAAACTGTTATCTGATATTGAATATTCCCAGAAAAGAACCACTAAGGCCTTTTGAAAACACTGCCATTTTCTTAGAGAGAGATATAGCAATTGCTTTTATTTGGCCATGAAAATCTTCACAGAATGACAAAAACTCACCAAGAGCCATGGTGCATAGATGTGCACAAAAAGCCAACAAGTGCAGTTAAGTGTCTTTAAAGAAGGAGAATGCATGGATGAAGAAGTTTTTCATTAAGCCCTTTGATTAGCAACCTTTGTTGTGTGTCTCGTCCTAGGACTTTGCTTTTTACACTCTTTGCCCTGTTTTAGTTACTTTTTTATTATTATTACTTATTATCTGACACCTTTATCCAAGGAGACTTTCAAAATTTGAGATACAATTGGTTACATTTCTTTTGAGTTTCCAATTGGAGGCACAGGAAGGTGAAGTGACTTTGCTCATAGTCGAAAAGTGTCAATAGTGAGATCTGCACCCCCACCAATATCACCATTTAGGTCCAAAAGTCTTAACCACTACAACACAGTTAAATGATGTGTAATTGTTGTCTTGTTTGGTTCTTCTTTGTTAACTTATTTTTATTTTATTTTCTTTAATTAATTACCTTGCTTAGTGTTTGTTTGACTTTTATGGAGGAGGAACAATACCCCAGACTGGATTACAAGCCCCAAGTACTTTAACCAGAGTCATGGCAGCATTTGGGTATTATTTAAGGCTCCTCCTGCCACGGACGTTTTGATATGACATTATTTAGATTCCAACTGTGTTCCTACGCTTCACTTTGTTTTGTGTACCCTTGTGTTTTGGTCTATTTGTGGCAGGGATATGGCTATAGGTGGAAAGGGTGAGCAATAGCCACCTTAAAGGGTCAACTACCCACCCAAAGTAAAAATCAGCTCAAATAAAGTTTTAGTTTTTTTGCATAAAGTTGCCGTTCCCATATATCTAGATACCCAACCAAGAATGACATCCTTGTAACATTAGCTGTTCTGCTGTTAACCATTCACTTTTGCTCTTTCAGATTTTGTACTTGGGACTTGAAATTTGGAATGTAGGTTACCCATGGCCCATAGGTGTTTGCTAAGAAACGTTCTGTCTGTATGCCTGTCCGCTTTTCACGAGAGAATTACTTAACGGATTTAGATCTGGGTGTTTTCTATAATTTGCTTGAACTTTCTGATTGATTTTGCAACTTCTCTCATCGTGCTAAGAACCATAGTTTGCTTGCGGTACCGATGTATTTATGCAAATCCAACAGAGTGGCTGTGGGCCGAGAACAGGGGGGCGGGGCATTCCTCATTCACTCACCATCCTCTGTTCGAGTTGGTCTATGTCTAGCCACATGTTGGAGTGCACCTTGCCTCTACTTAGCTAGCGATACCTGTTTGTTCAACAGACATTATCATTTACAGGTTTTTTATTGAGTAACGTCTGACGTTTTTGAGAGAGAGATCAGAGCTCCATGTGTTTTAGAGGGTAGCTGCTGATTGCCAGCGATATCACGGCTGTGTGCTTTTCTCCCCATGCGGGGAACGATTTCCCGTCAGAGCTGAACACAATCAGATATAGCGCCATCTATTGATTTTTAAAGTTTGACCTGCTTCATTACTATGTGAGTATTTATAAATATGTGTGTGTGTATATATATACAGAAGCTGGTCATAAAATTAGAATATCATGACAAAGTTGATTTATTTCAGTAATTCCATTCAAAAAGTAGAACGTGTATATTAGATTCATTCATTACACACAGACTGATGTATTTCAAATGTTTATTTCTTTTAATTTTGATAATTATAACTGACAACTAATGAAAGTCCCAAATTCAGTTGGCCAAAATTTTTGCATTGGTCTTAATTGATATTCTAATTTTCCGAGATACTGAATTTGGGACTATATATATTGTAGTGGACGGCCGGGTCCCATGCCCGGCCAGGATGGCCCTTCTGCTCATGTTCCGGGGGAGCCTGTGTTATACCTGTGGGCTACACAGGGAAGAGGTGCCCCACAGGGGAAGAAAAATAAAAAGCCTAGTTATTTGCCCACGTGCCTCAGTGTGAGTCTGTGCTGTGTCGGGTACCTATATAGTACCTTATTCACAATATACATATATATACTGTATATATACAGTATATATACTGTGTATGTGTATTGTAAGATATGGCCGGCCATTCATCCCAGCCAATACCCCCAAGCCGCCAGGTGGAGCCCTCCTTGCAGCATGGAGGTCCCCAGAAGGCCAGCAGGGCATCATGGACAATGTGGTTTTTATGCACAGCCCTGCTGGATGCCATGGGGGCCACAGGAGGGAGCCGCAGGGAGGACCGAGGGCTTCTTCGTGCCCTGTGACCCGGAGGTTCGTCATAGGAAGAGCGACGGACTTCCAGGTTGAAGAAAAGAACTTTTACCTGACCCGGAAGTGATTGAGAATCACATGGACTGGGGATAGGGAATACTTCCGGGTCGGGGGATATAAAAGGACTGTGGGAGCTCCCAGATGGCGAGCTGAGTTGGGAGGCAGGGCGGCTAAGCGTCTGGGAGTGGAGGATTGGTTTATTGGTTATTTGTGATTATTATTGGAGAATTGTGGAGAGGAGCGTGCTTTGTGCACATAATTATTATAATAAATATTTATTTGGACTTTTATCTGGTGTCGTGGTGTCTGGTGGACGTGTGGTCCGAGGGTACAAGGGTGCGAGAAAAACCCAAATCTGTCACAGTATATATATATTTAAAAGTTCAGAAAGTTAAATGTTTTACCTTACCTTATATATACTTTGAACTTCAGAATGTCAAAAAAAATCAGTGTATGTAATGTGTTTTAAAAGTATTACAGCAACTGCTATGTGGCTTTTCTAGCCCTATTATGGTTACCAGATGGCTTCATATTTTGAGGAAAGATGCGGCTTTGAAAGGGCTTTAAATTTACAGTGTAATCAGATAAAAAACTAGTTTCAATGAACACAAAACAGCACAAAAAAGTTGAAAAATAGCTTACAGAAGTAGTGGAATAAATCACTTTGCGATTCTCAGCAGAAGCATATGGTCCTTGTCTAGAATAAATGGAACTGTGCTAACGATTTATGAATGCAGGCTCATACCGTAGTTGTTCTAAGGCTGAGCAGGGCCCAGGGGTTGAGATACAGCAAAATCAAGCACCATTATAGACAGTGCTCAATAATGATAGCACTATAGATGAAAAGAGCTGTTCATTACCCCGAAAGTAATTCTAGCACTTGGCCTGGAAGTGATCCCAGGATGGGTTTGAAAGGATAAGTGGGGAAGCCACTCCACCAGGCAGTCATTCAGTCACTGACTATGTCTCTTGGTCTTATTCCTGATCTAGACAGGTGCCAGGTATGCACATTTATACTACACTATCCAAATACTCTTGGTATTGTGTTTTTTCTAGAGCAACTCAAAACATATTTTATATCATTGGATTTTGGCAACAGCTGTAAATAGTGGAATTTCAAGGAGCTGCTAAGAATGCCAGATCTCTTATAGTTAAGCTAGAAAAATTAAATAAAAAAACAGTTCACACAGTCACATCTTTGAATATGAAAAAAGCCCATGGAATATGGCATATTGACTTTCTTCATACAAGCCTTTCATACATGTTTTACTGCAACTTTCCAATTGCTCTTTTGTGTACCTAAATGAAAATATGTTATATAAAATAAAATGTTAAAAACATGTTATATGAAATGTTATTTTACCAGAATTTTGTGTAAATCCTTTTAATATGTTTCATTTAGTTGTAACTGGTGATTTTTGGAATCACTTAGCATTATTAATAGAATAGTATAGTCCACAATTTTTGGTTGATATTTCATAAGTCAGCGTCCAAATCAGGTTTCAAAAATGACCTGCATGTCTTAATTGTAGGTGCTCAGAAACTGTTTCATTTTACTACATATCATTTGGCAAAATAATGTGGAGTCACATTGCCACCTTCTGGTGTTGCTTAGAATCCTGAACAATGTTGTGAGCAGTACACAAAAATGTTGAAAAGTAATATTTTTAAATATGTGAAAATCAGAGATCACAAGGGGAAAACATGACAGAACACTTTGTGCTAAACAACAAGACTTTTCTAGTTATTTTCTATGTCATCCTTCACTTTGTGGCCAAAGATACCCTTCTTACACTGTGACAAGTTACTGTTACAATATTGTGCTATTCTGCAAGGCACACTGAAGTCACAGCACAATTTTAGCTCTTAATCAGCTGGTACTGTATATGCATAAATAAAGAAAGCAGTATGCTTTTAAAAATGGTACTTAAATAAAAATCAAAAGTATGAAACCCAGAAAAAATGTTTATAGTGCCCTCAATATATATTGTTCTCTACAGGTTAGGACTTTAATAATTCAGATCTAGAAATGACAATGAGAAGGCTATGTAGGAGCCCAACAGCAAACTCAACAATGTATGTTTGTAATGTTGTGACAGCACTTTTGACTGGAACGCCAGCACAAAGCTGCTGAAAAAATCAAATCATAGGCTATAACACGAGTTCTGATCTAGGCCAATTAGAATACTTGACTATAAAACTGGAGATTAAGCAGCCTCATCACATGGGAAGCAGCAACATACAAACAAGCTACAAAAGCCACCTAGTGCTAAAACAACCACCTAGTCTTCCAGGGTTAAATGGAGATGGGCCACTTAGAATACCATTTCAACCTCTCGTTCCAAATCAGGGAGGTTGATAGAACGGTCCTTACAGATGACACCTGAGTTGTGACCCGCTGGACTGACAACTTTGAGCAGCTGTTTAAAGCTGATCCTCTGGCCAGCAAGTTGGATTTCTCTGGGTTCACGGTTCTTGAGGCTGATCCTCCAATTAGCTGTGAACTACCGAATCACACTGAGATTGCACAGGTGATGAACCAGCTGAGAGTAGGGAAGGCTGAAGGGATCTAAGGATTCAGGGTGAACTTCTCCAGGTTGGTAGCAATGCTGTTCTCTTTGAATTGCAAGCAATCTTTGCTGCCATCTGGGAGACGGGCGTCAACTGACTGAAAAATGAGACTTGTCATCCCTATCTGGAAAGGGAAGTGTGATCACCTGGGTTGTGGCAACTACAGGGGGATATTACTGCTCTCAGTGCCGGGTATGGTCCTTGCTAGGGTTATCCTCAACAGGATCCGTGATCACTCGCTCACTGACCAGTGACTGGAGCAGTCTGATTTTGCACCTGAGAAGTTTACCATAGGCTGCTTCCTGTCACTGACGGTTCTCCTTCAGCGCAAACGCGAACATCGGGAGAGTTTCTTTGCAGCCTGTGTCGATTTTCATAAAATGTTTGACTCAGTTGATCAAGCTGCCGTGTGGGACATCCTGAGACTTTGTGGGATCTCCTCAGGGTTGCTGGATATCATGGCCAGCTTGTACACTGTTACTGTGAGTGCTGTGCAGAGTGGATGCAGGACCTTTGTGTTTTTCCCAGTTGATTCTGAGGCTTGTCAGGGGTGTGTTCTTGCTCCTACTGGGTGTTGGGCAAGGCCGTGGGATCCAGTGGCTGTGTGGCATCTGTTGGTGAAGAAAGATTCACTGATCTTGATTTTTCTGATGATGCTGTGATCCTTATGGTGTCAATGGAGGTTCTGATTGGGACTCTTGAGAGACTGAGTGAGGAGTTTGAGTGTCTGGGCCTTTAATGACCTCTTAGGCACAGCCATCAGCATTGTGTCTGTCTGCAGAGAGGGTGCTGACCTTGTTGAGATAGTAAGGTTTACTTACCTTGGCAGTGACATTCATGTCTCTGGAGACTTTTCCTATAAAGTCAGTAGATGGATTGGGAGAGCATGGGTTGGTCATGATGTCACTGGAAAGGGGTGTGTGGCGCTCCCAATATCTATTCAAAAGTACAAAGATCCAACTCTTAGAGTCCTGATGCTTCCTGTCTTGATATATGGTTGTGAGACATGGATGCTATCCAGTGACCCAAGACAAAGACTGGACTCCTTTGGTACTGTTTCCCTTCGGAGAATCCTTGGGTACCACTGGTTTGACTGTGTCAGATAAGCGGTTGCTCACAAAGTGCCTTGTGAGGAAGCGTCAGTTTCGACACTATGGCTGTGTGGCGTGATTCCCCGAGGATGATCTGGCTTGCAGGATCCTCATTGTTGAGTATCTGAGCAGAGTGTGGCAACACACTGTACCAGTGAATGCTCCCCAACCTGACCTGACCTGTTTCAAAGAGTGTTTTAAAGTCCAAGTATTTGGATGCTAGCTAAAGCTATGTGGGCTAGGGTAAATGGCAAATCTGAACTGTGAAGAAACAAAGTAAGAGAAGAAGTAGGGAATTCAATTAAAAAATATACTGTTTTCACAAAAAGTACTTGTTTAGAAAAAGAATGTAATAGAAAGCTTATGTAATCATTCAAATATAGACAATAACAAAAACTGAAAATGACATTGAAATGGACAAATAAATTGGAAAAAAATGCTCTTATACAAAAGTTACTCCAAACTAAACCCAACTTGTATAGGCTGGCGAGAAGAACACACAAAAGAAATTTCAAAACAAAACAAACAAAAGTTTCATTACACGTGGCGGCACGGTGGCGCAGTGGTAGCGCTGCTGCCTCGCAGTTAGGAGACCCGGGTTCACTTCCCAAGTCCTCCCAGGTGCTCCGGTTTCCTCCCACAATCCAAAGACATGCATGTTAGGTGGATTGGCGATTCTGTGTTTGTGTCCTGCAGTGGGTTGGCACCCTGCCCAGGATTGTTTCCTGCCTTGTGCCCTGTGTTGGCTGGGATTGGCTCCAGCAGACCCCCGTGAACCTGTGTTCAGATTCAGCGATTTAGAAAATGGATGGATGGAATTTCATTACACAAACTGGTGGAAACTTTTATAGTAGTTATCTACACAAACTGGTGGAAACTCGTATAGTAGTTATCTGCATTGACTAGTGTGAAATATGGCCATGTTCTTAGCAGTTCATAGTGGAAACACGTTTGAGGATGTTTCTGCCTTTGAACATGAGCAGGTGAGAGTTTTTCCTATAGACAGTTTATATAATCAAATCTGAGTTGTGCAGCATAAATGAATAGAAATGTGTCATGTGTGTATGAGCATCTACTCAGATGGACTGTTGCTTCACCCAGAACTGATTCCACACTACTCACAGTGGCATCCGGTTTTACCTCCTAAGCCCAGAAAAACAAAATTTAAAAATAACAGTTCAGAGAATAGTACTGCTAAAGAAAATGAAATACTAAAACACCAACAAACAATCAGACCTTTCAGAAATAAAAAATAAAGTCTTTTGCAATTGGCTACATTAAACTATGAAATAAAACACAGAAATTTAATAGTTAATGTTTAAAAATTGTGTTGTATGAATATGTATTGATGCCAGTTGCGCTGCTGGTTTAAAGACACAAATCTAAACAGCAGTCACACAATCCAGGATAATTCATTTGAAATTCTCAATACCTTGCTCTATTATACACATGTTTTACTACTCGCTCTTTTGCAGCCACAAATGCCTGATTGTATACAAGAAAGCCCACCCCAATCAGCCAATTATCACAGGACAAGCCAGTAGACTCTCAAGTAGAAATAATATATGATCATCACTCAAAGCAGATCGAAGAGTACTCATATCTAAGTCTGTTTTATTTAATAAAAGTCTGAAGTTACTTTGAAGTAATGTCATTGTTTTTTTATTTCAAAGTATGTATAATAATTGCTACAAGATTTACAGCAACTTAATATATATAATATATATATATAGTGTATATATATATATATATATTGTGAACGATAGGGGCGCCCTCGCTCCTTGAACCCCTCTCCACGACTCCAGACACCAGGTAAAAGTCCTCAAATCGACTTTATTTTTCTTCCACAGTGTACAAAGCACACTCTCCTCCACAATACTCATATAAATCACTAATAAACCACAATAATACACAAATAACCAATCCTCCAGCTCCCAGACGCGTTGCCACCCTTCCACCCAGCTCAGCTCATTGTCTGTGAGTTCCCAAAGTCCTTTTATAATCCCTAACCCGGAAGTGTTTCTACCCAATAGTCCATGAGTCCTTTTCCCTTCCGGGTCAGGGTAAATCGTCCCTTTCTTCAACCCGGAAGTCCGTCACTCTTCCTGTGACGAACCTCCGGGTCACAGGCACGAAGAAGCCCTCGGTCCTCCTGCAGCTCCCTCCTGTGGCCCCCACGGCATCCAGCAGGGCTTTGCATAAAACTCCAATGTCCATGATGCCCTGCTGGTCTTCTGGGGACCTCCTCGCTGCAAGGAGGGCTCCACCTGGCGGCTTGGGGGTATTGGCCAGGATAAATGGCCGGCCATTCATTACAATATATATATATATATATATATATATATCTATGGCCTAATAGACAAGAAATTTTATATTCTACTATTAATTTAAATTTACTGAGGTGTTCAGTATATAGGTGAGAAATGCTTCTAGACCTGACTAAATATGACTGTTTGGTCTGGAATCTAGATTATTATGAAAGGTAATAATAAAGACATTTCAACTAATATAAATTGGAAGTGTGTCAATTTGCTCAGATTATTTGTTTACCAGGTGAACTATTTTAAACAAAAGGGTTGGTAATGTTTTCATTTACTAATCTAGAGTAGTAATCTCAGTTTTTCTTCAAGAGAGCTTTCTGCTTTTCACGCAGAAACATAAACTTTACAACTGTGTTGACCTTCATTTGTGCTGTAATTTCCAGCACTCTAATTTACTTGCTTTGTTTGGAGAGGAGCAGCTTTATCTGAAGTCCAGTTCTCATCCAAGCAGTGGGGATATGCCAGCTGGTCTAATATTAGTAGTCTCCAAGTGTAGGTTTGAGATTTGACAAAGTCAATAAGCCTTCAAACAATTTTTTTATAGATATACCTCATACTTCTGGTTGAGAAAAAAGGTTCATTTGCAAGAATATAAGAAGATTAAAATAATCTAAATAACAGTGTGATTTTTTTAATTAATAGGAGAAATGATTATTTTCTGAAAATTCACACCATTATAATTAGATTTAAAATGTGATTGTGAGAGAACATACAACAATTTTAGAAACTCCAATGAATGAATCAAAGATGGAAAGCTTTTACTGTAAGTGTCCATTTCCACATCTACATGAATAATAAAGTTGCTTATTAAAAATATCTGATTATAATTGATACTTTAGGTAAAACAATGTGAAACATGACTAAGAATATTGAATAAGAGCTATGAGTTCTGTAAATATTTGAATAAGATACAATAATGCATGTCTTGGTTATTTGCAAATCATTAATTATAAAAAAATTTAAAAAAACGGTTACCAGTGTCAGTTTTATATTAATGGCCAGTAGGACACGACCCAACCAAATGTTGTGCAAAATAGCTAGTACACTTCCTTCACTAATTTAACACGATTGAAATGTTTATAACAATAAGTTTTAAGATTTTATTTCAAGTTTCTAAAATACTGCTTCTCGTACTATGTGAAACTGACTTTGTGCCTGGATTCATGGTGGACCAAATGGCCCTGCAGTGTTCTCAGTATCCTTGGGTGTGTATATACATGTTCAATCTGATTCTTCCAGTTTAGTGATGTGCTTTGAAGGTCTTCGCCCATATTAAAATGAGGACAGCCTGTTGTTTGTTTTTTTTTTTGTAAGTACACTTTTGCACTTCCAGTACAAGATTTTCCCAGTCCCTTAAAGGTAGCCACAGCAGAAAAAATGCAATCAAATATTATGAATCCAACTTTCACCAGACAATATATTGCATGTCTATCGTCACCAACTGAGCATAATTTAAACACACCAGATTATGATGCTCCTGTTTCAAAGAAATGCAGGATCCTAATGTAGAAAGACCAGATAACTGTATGTATGTAGAAAATGACCAGCAAACACCTGGGGCCTCATGTATAACGCCGTGCGTAGAACTCGCACTATAACATGGCGTAAGCACAAAAGCCGAAATGTGCTTACGCACAGAAAAATCCAGATGCAGGAATCTGTGTGTACTCCAACTTCCACGTTCTTCCGCTACATAAATCCCGATCAGCGTGAAAACTAACGCTAGTGCACGCGCATTATGTAACGCCCAAATCCTCCCAGAATTACGCCTATTTGAATATGCAAATCAATATAAATCGCCCTTAAGTGCAGCCTTCTGTGAAAAGACAATGGGAAAAGCACGGGGAAAATATAAGAATTTCAGCGAATACCAAGTGGAGGCAAAGGAAAAACATACTATTTGTTCAAATAAACCGTGGTATAATCAACAAAATGAAGTTGATCGAGTGATATAGCGTGTTGGAGAAACATGAAAGCTCACATCCACAAAATCGCACAGTGCCGGAAATAAAAAGAAGTCACATATCAAAGTCGTCGTGGAAAGCCGAGTTGTAAGCCCACTGTCTGAGTGTCATATGAAAGCTTATTAGGGTACAGAGAAAAAAGCACACGGTGGGGAAAAAGCACGAAATGTCCACTTCAATCTTGACATTTCCACTTTAATCACGTAGTTTATTTTGTCATTAAAGTAGAACATCATAAAATTCATCTTAAAATTGTTTATTTAACCAGTTTCTAAAATCACATCAGAATTAAAGTAGCACGTTAAATGCTTTGTATTTGATCTTCTACTCGTATGTGCTCTATGTGTGTGAATCACTACTTGTTTCTTAAACCGGCTCTCTTCCTCCAACTGGACACAGAGTCCATTACATTCGTGATATTACAGCTCTCTGAATAACTAAAATACTGAGATGTATACGTGATGTCATTTTCATGATGATAGGAGTTAAAGCACGTTATTAAACATGTTTCACTTCGATGAAATAATTTATTGCAGCAGTACTCAGGGGCGGCTCTAAGCTTGTGGTGGCACTGGGCAGAGGAAGAATCGGTGGCTGGCTCCTTCGCCCGCCAATGTCAGTGAGGTGTCTTATGCACGGTGGATGGCCACGTCCGTTGCAGACACTGCATAGCCGCCTCGTGCTCATGACACAAGCATTTAACTTTTGCCGAAATTTGTCGCTGCGTTTTTAGCTGTGTTGTTATTTTATCTTTCTGTTTTATATTCAATATATATTGGCGTAGCCGTCCTGCAGTCAGTGCTTTTCTTTCCCCAAGTAACCGATCGCCACACAATCAGCTCTGTAATAGGCGTTAAGCCATCTGTAAGCTTAGCGCCGATTCTTCAAAACGTTTAAAGAACATTGAAATATCTTCGTAGTACATGTTTAATTATTCTATCCTTAAAGACACTCCCAGTGAAGAATATAGATTATTTAAATGAAGTTAAAGTTTTATCTGTATAATTTAACAAACATATTTTGCTGCATTTCACCTTAAAAATGATATCGTCATCATATGTAAATACGCGCTTTATAAAGTGGCTCAGGTTGTGCGATATTATAACTATAGTGCAAGTTTACAGTGGGGTGATTGTACTTATAAGTACAAACAGTTCTACAAGGAGCACTTGATTGGCTGCATTTAAAGTTCTTGGGATTAAACTGTTTTGAACCGCGAGGTCCGTACAGGAAAGGCTTTGAAACGTTTTGCAGTGGCAGAGACAGCATGTGCTTAATGCCGTATACCGATAATTCTCTTTCCGATCAGCTGCTGCTGTGATTCACACTCAGATACAGTGATATAAATACTCCGAGTGGTGCAGTGAGAGAAATATGGAAAAAGATGATCCGCTGTGGCAACTCCTAACGGGAGGAGCTGAAAGAAGAAGAAGAAGAAGAAGAAGAAGTGAGAGTAACAACACTAAAGCAGTTATGGCATTTGGAATACTATGGCTGTTCCCTGGACCATTATATTGTTACGAGTTAATTACAATCAGATGCATTACACTAATAAACAATATGCGGTTAGTTTCTGTGTATTTATAAAGCCGCGTCATGAAAATAATGAGTAATCACACAAGAACAGTAGCACTGCTTTGACGCTGGGTGCCGCCAGTTTGCAAAACCGAACGGAGAACTTGCGTACGACAAGGCATGAGGTACCGTGGAAAAGTGCGTGGCTTTACGCCAAGTGTAGGTTTTATATATCGCGATTTGAACGTGGAAAAGTTCTTACGCAACATTTCTGTGCGTACGCACCGTTTATACATGAGGCCCCTGGCCACTTGGCGCTTAGTACTACTAATGGACATCTAACATGCAGTTTGAGTCTTGTGGGTATTCTGCATGTTTTGTCATTATGACTATAGCTTGTTCTTTTTCACCTCAAAGCTGTTCATTTCTGAACTTGAGGTGTTATCATTTCAGTTTAGGCCAATAGATTTTCCTGAGGAGAGGATTTTTGTTGGCACTTTACCTAAGTGTTTAAATATTTATTGTTGTGTTTTGTCAGATGATGATGATGTCAGAGGGTATACAATTTATTTTTGTATAGCCCAATATCACACAAGGACTGCCGCAATGGGCTTTAACAGGCCCCCAGCCTTGACTCTCTAAGAAGACAATTAAGAACTCCCAAAAAAAAACCCTTGTAGGGAAAAAATGGAAGAAATCTTGGGAAAGGCAATTTGAAGAGAGACCCCTTTCCAGGTAGACTGGGTGTGCAGTGGGTATCAAAAAAACAGGTAAATACAATACAAAGCACAGAACAGAACATAAGTAATCCTTAATACAATACGATAGTACAATAGTAATATTTCAAGTACAGAGCAAAATGCAAGAGTAGATGATATTACATAGTATGATTCAGATTTGTTCAGAGTCCTGGAGACCTCAGCCATCAAACTGCTTCTTCACTACTGGCCATTCCACAGCTGAGTCAGAGGTGAGCTGGCCAATATGATGAAAGGACCCTTCTACCCGACATTTCCAGTGTTCCTCCGTCAAAGATTACTTTTCTTTAGGCAGGTAGGCAACGTGGCAGTAGGGCAGTTTCACCAAGTGCCACATTTGAGTACTGAGAAGAGAAAAAATAGGTGAGGGTTAGTCACAAATTATACCTATCATATTAATTATGTTTTACTGCTAATGACTAACAACAGAGGTGCAGTATGTACAGTTAATCAGCAGCTCTATTCAGGGTATGCTGAACTGAAGGAGTGAGTCTTTGGCCTGGATTTGAAAGCTGAGACCGAAGTGTCATATCTTATAGTAGCAGGTCGACCATTCCATTTGGGGCCCTGTAACTAAAAGCACTATCTCCCACTGTTATTTTATTAATCCTTGAAATCATAAACAGACCAGCATCTTGAGATGTTAATGTGCTCTCTGGTTTGTAAGTAATGATAAGTTTAGATAAGCAAGCCAGACCTTGGCTGCTTAAGGCTTTATATGTTAAAAGTAGGATTTTGAAATCTTCCTTATATTTAACCAGGAGCTAGTGTAAGGTTTTAAGAACTGGAGTTGTGTATTTGTATTTTCTTGTTCTTGTAATAATTCTTGCAGCAGCATTTTGGAATAACTGGAAGCTGTATAAAGAACAATTTGAACATCCAGTAAACACTGCATTGCAGTTGTCAATCCTACTAGAAATAAATGCATAAATTAATTTCTCTGTATTTCGCATACTTAAAAAATGGTTTAATTTCCCACTATTTTTAAGATGGAAGAAACATGTTTTGAACAATTTTGTAATGTGTGCTCTAAATGACATGCTAGAGTCAAAGATAATGCCTAGACTGCGGGGTGATTCAGTAAAATTAATGGTGATTCCAGCTGAGTTAAATAATGACAATATATTCCTGCGATCATTGCCTCCAATAATTAGCATCTCTGTTTATTCTGTGTTTAATGACAAGTAGTTCTCATCCAATCACTCCTTTATTTCACTAACACAGCTAATTAAAAACAATGATCACAATGATCTGATGCCAATTGAGAAAGACTAGGGAACAGCATCCCATTGATTGCTGTTTTTTTGTGACATAAAAAAGTATGTCAACTTGTAGAAGTCTGCATGCATATAAGAAAATCTGGGCATGGCACAATCAGCATTTTCAACCTAGAAATGCTACTAAATGTTCCTAAGTTTGATTCAGTTTTAATTTTCTTTTCTAATACGCTAACGTGGCTGTTCATTTATTTTTTATTACTGTTTTTATTTGTATTTTATTTTATTGTAGAATCAACTCTCAGGAGCGTGCAGCAGGGCGGCCGTGTGGCACATGCATATGGGCGCCGTTCTCATTCCCTACTACCTTCGCTAATCATTCTTGAGGCAGATTGAAGACTTAAGTGAAAAATTAAAGAAAACATACTATCCATCCATCCATTTTCCAACCCGCTGAATCCAAACACAGGGTCACGGGGGTCTGCTGGGGCCAATCCCAGCCAACACAGGGCAGGAATCAATCCCAGGCAGGGTGCCAACCCACCACAGGACACACACAAACACACACTAGGGCCAATTTAGAATCGCCAATCTACCTATCCTGCATGTCTTTGGACTGTGGGAGGAAACCCACACAGACACAGGTAGAACATGCAAACTCCATGCAGTGAGGACCCGGGAAGTGAACCCAGGTCTCCTAACTGCGAGGCAGCAGTGCTACCACTGGACCACCGTGTTGCCCGAAAACATAATAAGTAATTCCAAAACAAAAACTATCTTAATTAGTTTTAACGCAAAAAGATGTTGACGAAAGAAGAGAAGCAGCGGGCCGCTAGGGTGGAGAAAAGAAGAGCTGCTCAGGAAGCAGCGAGCGCATCAACATCTGAGCAAATGAATGCTAAACGTACAGAGAAAAAGGATGAAAACTATAGGAATGCTCAAGTCAAGTGTATTCACTGCACGTTATCGTGCAGTACGCCATTACTGGTATTTAATATTATTAAAAACTTAATACATTTATCAAGTTTTACTGTTATGCAGATATTACTATGTGTTGTATTGTTAAGTATGCTTAATATAAATCTGGCACTTGGCACATTTAATAATGAAGGCGATGAATATGTCATATATGTCAAGTATTTTAAATTGTCACTAAAAGATTACAAAGAGAACACTTATATTTATGGTTCTACATTATTTCAAAGATGTATTATTTACTTTATAACACTGCTTATTTTTTTTTCTTAAAGACCATGACCAATGAAATTCAGAAATAAGAGATGAATTCTGAATAGCCTCTTTAACTGCAGTCAATTGTCACATGCTATTCAGTAGATAACACAAGGATGCTCAGGGGTCAGGGATAAAATAATGATTTTTTTTTTCATTATACCACAACTGGCATTGCAGCTTAAGTAAGAAAGACAGATTCTAAGAAGATTGCTATTGGTTCATTTGGAAATACCAGATGCTTTTTAAAAAGGAGACATGCTGGGCATTAGATAAATATACTGCAAATGCAAAATATAACAACTTTAAGATATCAGTGGTGCATGATGATGAGTACTGATCTCAAGGATAGCTTTGGTGGAAGCCACCTAGACCTGAAGTTAAATGGCAGGTACATTTTCAGAGTTTAAAATAATTTAATAAGAACGATTAAGAAACTGTATAGATATCATAGAAATACACTACTCCAATGCTAGATTATTTTAGTGTAGCTACGAGATTCTTACCCCCATTTTTTCATCCATTCTGTAATTTGTGACTTAGAAAACTAGCTGAGGAATACTGTACCTACAGTTAGTAAATGGAATCATGATTTATTATTTTGGAAACTTTCCTGTCTGCTATTAAATGAAATAAATGATTTGCTTTAGTGTGTCCTTTCTCCATTAATTCTTGTCTGTTTCAATAACCAATCGCTATTTTTACCATATATTCTTTTGCAGTTCGTGTAAATGCATACCACCTGTTACTCTCATTTTATAAAGTGACACAGTAAAAGTATAATGTTCAATATAATATAAAGTGTTTATACTTACAAGTGAAATTTATTTACATCTAACATGCAGATGATGTACCTAGTACCTAATGTAAAACGTATTGGATGTGACACAATAAACACTGCACAAATCCCATTTAAAAACACATTTTTTTCTCAGTTTGCTGCCTAGTGTACATAAAAATACAGTTCATTTGATTAATTTTGTTTGTTGTGACTGCTTGATACATAGACCACCTGTTCAAGTAGTGAACCTCTGTAGCTTTTTTGCAAATGATTGGCTCGGTGCACATGTTATAAGGATGCTAAACGGCAAATGCATTTTTATTTTTTTATTATTAAAGTTAGAAGAAAGCAAAATTGACATAACCTTGTGGCAATTAATTTTTTATCACAGTGCATCTGTGCACATTTGTTTAAAATCAATAAATGTAATCTTTTATGTAAACACAAAATATTATTGCTAAGCAAAATGAAAGTACCGTGTTTTTTTATTTTTTATTGATATCACTAGTTAATGTGATTAGTCATGATGAGAATGTCAGTCATTATATGCTGTCCCATTGTGGCACAATAAATACTTTTTATTATTTGGGTAGTCATCCTCCCCATAGCCCATTCATTTGTTGAAACATCTTATTACATTACAGAAACAAAGGAAACCAATGTCGATAATATCACCACCAAGTGCAAGACAGGGACTTTCCCTGTATAGGATCGCAGTTTAGAGCAGGGCATGCATATGCACACTCCAACACTTACACACACCAGGCCAGTTTACAAATTAACCTAACAAGTAGGCATAAATAAGAATACCCCAAGCAAGCTCATGAGAACAAAGGGAGATCATTTTAGACACCACATAAAGAGTGTTATTTATTATGAAATGGTTTGCCTTAAAGTTCCCAAACAGAAGTTGCAATTATCTAAAATTATGAATTCTGTCATAATAAAGGGAATATTACATCAGATGTTGGAGGAAACATCTCCAAAATTATTCCTGGAGCTGAGTAAATGAATAAGGGAAGCCAAGCCCCTTTTAATGATTAATTATTGTACTAGGAA
The DNA here is from genome assembly GCF_016835505.1 of Polypterus senegalus. Taxonomy (NCBI): domain Eukaryota; kingdom Metazoa; phylum Chordata; class Cladistia; order Polypteriformes; family Polypteridae; genus Polypterus; species Polypterus senegalus. The sequence continues at coordinate 86,317,025 of NC_053161.1, forward strand.
AAGTGGATGACACAGTGACTACCTTGGCAGTGTCTCAGATCCCTCATCCAGTGCTAGAATTGCATGCTCACTTGCTCTCTGCATGGACTTTGCACATTCCTACATTGTCCTTGTGCAGGTTTTTCTGAAAGTACTGTGGTTCTCCTACCAAATCCCAAAGTGTTATGCATTTTGCAAAAGTGATGATTCTAAATGGACCTTGTATGAGGCCAGATGTGTACTTCAGTGAATCCTGTGATTGCCCAGTGTTGGTTCATTTCTTGCAACTGATAGTGACAGGATAATCTCTGTCCCAGCATTATTGTCAGTTACTAAAAGAAGAATGGCATACACTGAGACACCATAAAGCATGCCATAAAACACAGGAAGAGTGTGCAGAATAGCAGTATTTGACCTGCCTTTCATGATGTAGGTAAACAGTGTCTCTGAGGCATACAATGAATAGACTATAAAAGTTATTTCAGTCTCTGAGACTGATTCAATGTTTGTTTCTTACCATTTAATATTCTAGTCTTAAGATGAAGACATATAAAACCAAGTGCAATGTAGAAGTGCCTTATGATGGTGTTCATTTTGAGAACACTCAATATGGAGACTTCTCCACAACTCTGTATGTGAGGGCTAACTCAGGTACCCATTATTTCAGGCATGCTGAACACTGTTTGTTATGCTTAGTCAGTCCCTGCAAATAAAATGGAAAGGCAGTGCCTCCATCAGTGTCAAAATACATTCATCCATGTATAAGAGCTACATTTATTCATTGTCTACAATGTTTAGGGTAAAGGCCAAGAAACAGACGACCTAAGTAAACATTGTGTTTAACAAGACAATTTACTGTAACTTGTAAATCTGAAATTTCTTTGTCACATGTACTATTCTTCAGTTAAAATGTTTGTTTTTTGGATGACAAAAGTGAAAACAAAATAAGTTAAATGATTTACACTTTTATAATTTAAATTTCAGGAAGCTTTTAAGGTTATTAATTTAACATTCTTTTTTTCTCCAGTTTGTAACACAGCAGTTATGGCTGATATTGTGTTCCTAGTAGATGAATCTTGGAGTGCTGGAGATGCCAATTTCCAGATTATTAAAGATTTCATTAATGGCATTATTGGGTCATTTAAGAAAATTCCTTTGGGAAAAGAAGGGATACGTTTTGGTGTAACCGTCTACAGTGACAAACCAAGGTAATTAAGATTTATCTTTTGTTAACATTCATTTCTGCATTTTAAAATGATTAAATATCTGTTTGCCAGAATGCAGTTTTCATGTATCTTTTTCAAAACTCTATATGTGAGGGCTGACTCAGGGACCCATTATTTCAGGCATGCTGTGGGAGGCATTGCACAAGATCAGCAAACACTCTTTATTGTGCTTCCTTTAAATTACACTTTTCTTGTTCAAAGAATAAAAAGTTGCTTTTTTTTTATTTCTCTTGCTGGCCACTGAGACATGGACCAATATTGGCTATCAATTGTAAGAATACAGTAATCTTCTGGGGCATTTCTTTCACAGACAAAGTTGAGCCACATTTGTTTCTTCTGAAATTCTCATATCATGTCTTCTAATTTTTATCCTTATTTCAGAAGGATGTTGGGCTTAGCAAAGCAGACCAGACTTCCCGTCTTCCATACCTCTAGTAAAGACTGTCAGCTCCTGTTTGACAATTCCCAGGTACTCTGGGGCCTGCAGAGACAAATAATAAACTGCTCTGCCTGGGGAATCTACTACCCTTATCAGCAGGCAACAAGCCAGTCTTTTCTGAAAGAGAACCATAACATCAAAAGTGCCAGTTCTCTTCCAGACCAATTTGCTCTTGGCTACAAATAGCTCTAGTGTATGCCAAAGATCACAGACACAACAGCTCAAAAGAATGTCATCATACACAAATAGCAGAGATGAATCCCTTGAGCATCAAAACTGGATACCTTTAAGATCCAGGATTACCTTCAGCTCTTTGAAAATGATGAACAGAAAGGGTGACAGACAAAATGCGCACCTGTTAGAGTCCCACATCCACTTTATTTACAAGAACTAAATGTAATGCAACAAGTGCCTGTGGCAGTAGGGGGTGCTAGTGCTCCCTTGAACCCTCAGGTACAACACTAGACTTTTATTATCCAAGACTTTTATTATTCTTCTCAGTGCACCAAGCACCTTCCACACTACTCATAGAAAATCACTAATTCCAACACAGTACACTAATCACTCCTCCTCGCCCAGACACTTTGCTCCTCTCCCTCCCAGCACAGCTCAGTGTCTGGACTGAGCCTTCGTCCTTTTATAGCCTCTGACCCAGAGGTGTTCCTGTCCCAACAGTCCACAGTTCCTTACTCCTTCCGGGTCAGGGCAATCAATCCATTACTTTAACCTGGGAGCACGACATTACTTCCCGTCACGTGACCGTGATGTATTCCCGGGTCATAAGGCATCACAGAGCCCAAAAGCCCCCCACAGCGACTCCTGGTGGTCCCCAAGGTATCCAACAGGGCTGCGTATAAATACTATAAAGTCCATAAGGCCCTGCTGGACCTCAGGGCACAATCCTGCTGTCGGGAGAGCTCCTCCTGGTGGCCCGGGGTTGAGGACCGGCATGGGAAGCTGGCAGTCCTCCACATGCCCCAGAGCCCTGATGCCTTTGGTGCGTGGTCTTAAGTCTTCACCTGGCCCAACAAATACATGTCAGGGTGGATGGGTTTCAGATATTGAGACATTATGCCCCTCCACCATAACACAAAATTTTATGCCTGAAAAAACTTGAAATAATGAAAATCAATGTGAATTTTACTCTAGGAAATTAATACCGAATTAGCTCTTTGCTTTTGTGAAATTAAGAGAGTATAGCAACCATGACTACATTCCTTTAGAGGCGCTGAAATTATTAAGCTATTGAGTAAATTAACAATTTATGTGACAATAGTTGCCTTACACGTTGATCCTTTATTAACCTTAATTTCCTAGCTAGATTTTGCAACGAATGTTTTCAGCGGGAGAACATTTTTAGAGAACACAGTTTGGGTATGACCTCTTTAGCTACTAATTTTAACAAATTCTCTTCCCTGTCTTACAAAATAGAGGCAATGTAAATGGAAATCTTTAATAATGAATTTAGATGCGGAAAATGTAACACATTGTTTCAATCTATTTATTGCTAGTGGTTAAAATTCTAAATTCAATTTTAGCAATATTGAATGCTTTATGAATCTGTTCCTCAGTATTAACTCTTTATTGCGAAGTAATTATTGTGCTGTTTGCCTCTTTTGCTACAGAAACAAAATATGTTGGATTCATCATTCCCTTCATTGAACTTCTCGCTCAGAATGCAGTGTGTTTGTTACAGTGTTGGATTCTGTGGAGAATTTTGTGGAGATAAAATCAAGAATTAAATTTTCTTTCTGTTCTTTAGACATTATTGCTATAAGCATCTTAAAAAATGCATGTTTTCTGTAGCATTGTCAAACATGTTCACAGCTTTACATAACATATATACAAGTCTAATATTATTCTACATCACAGCACACAGCCATTATACAAACAAATAACGCATCAGGAAACATACCCTCAATACCTGGAAAAGCTAGGTATCTACATGGTACAGCTATATTTGGTTTATACCCAGAAATAGATTGAAAGGTAGCAAAACCTCAGGAAGTAAATAAATAACAATACATAAATCAACTTTCATATCATTGCATCTGGGCTTTAGAGTCATTGTCAGTAAAATGATAGGTCGATACACAATACTTTATCCATTTTGTGTGCCTGGCAAAAAAATCTTTTTTTTTATTATTGAATTTATTAAAAGCAACTAACATTCCATATAAACAAGTCAAACTTAGCAAAACTAAATTCAGTTCAACTCCCGCCCCCCCACACCTCCTAAGAGAAGGACAGGAAGGCCAACAGCCGGAGTAAAACTTTAAAAGAGGGAAGAGCATACTTTTCCCCAATATAAATTCTTATTGTAAAAAGTTATTGATCAGATCCTGTAAGGTTTTAAAAATGTTTTGAACAGGTCCTCCAAGGGAGAATTTGATTTTTTCCAGTTTCAAATAGTATATAACATCAGTTACTCACTGACTTAAAAGAGGTGGGCTAGGATTCTTCCAGTTGAGAAAGATAAGTCTTGAAGCAAAGGAAATTACAGTTTGTTTGTCCACCACTATAAGCCCATCTGAGAGTGCAGCAAACACAGCTATTAATGGATTAGAAGTGATTGTGACACTAAGGCTCTAGAAGCATTTAAAGTTTTTTGTCCGAAATTATGCCAATTTGGTGCATGCCCAAAACATATGGCCCAATGAGGCTGGAACTTGATTGCAACGTGCGGAGGTTGGATTTTGCCCAGGAAACATTTTGGACAATTTTAAATGAGATAGATGTGCTTGATAAAAGATTTTAAGTTGAATAATTGTATGTTTTGTGCATATGGAGCTCGAGTGAATTATGTGCATGGCTGCCTTCCACTCCTTTCCTGAAATGTTGTTCCTGTACTCTGGGATATTTGAAAGGAAGGGAGTTTAAAATGTTTTTATATATTATACAAATGCTGTCTGAGTCTTCAAGACTGATCAATATTTTTTCTGGAGTAAAAATATGTGGGAGGTGAGGAAAATTGGGTAGATTTCATTTAGCAAAGTTCCTAATTTGGAAATAGTGGAAAAATTGTCTTGATGGAAAGCTACATTTAGAGTGCAATTGTTCATAGGATGCAAACACATTATCTATATACAAATCTCAAAATAATTTAATCCTGTACATTTTCCAAACATTAAAAACTGTGTAAGTTTGAGAGGTTTGAAAAAGGTGGTAATTGTAGCGGTGCCTCAGATAAAAGCTACTCTATCTTGAAAAGACAAAAAAAATTCATTAAAAAAACATTTCCACCCCTTGTATTGTTGTAGAAGATTTCTTGTGCTTTATCAGAGATGCAGGGTACAAAGACATGTCATTCATGACCACTGTATTTAACAATTTTTTGTGGTAAACGATGAATCTTGATATACAGTGCCTATAAAAAGTATTCACCTGTTTGAAGGTTTATACATTTTATTATTATACTAAATCTGGACATTTATTAACAGAAAAGCACTTTAATGTCAAACTGAAAATAGATCTCAGCAAAAAGTGGTATAAATTAATTTCAAATATAAAGTATAAAATACTTAATTGTATTGACAGTAAGTGTTCACCCCTTCAAGTCAGTATTTAATAGATACACCTTTGACAGCCATGGTAGTCTTGAGTCTCACTGCACATGTCTTTATCAGCTTTGCATATCTGGACACTGTACTTGATCCTCATTCTGCTTGGTAAAACTGCTCCAGCTCTGTCAAGTTGTATGGAGATCACGAGTAAGCAGCATTTTTTTGTCCATCCACAAATTCTGGTGCCAGTTTAAATGAGATCTCTGTTTTAAATCCAGGACTAAAATCAACAAAATGATGTCCTGCACTAGTCATAAGCTGCAGGTGCTTGTCTTAGGTCAGAGCTCAGAAAGAACACCAACTTGGAATGAGTCCTGGGTTTATATAAAATTCTAGACATGGAAGGAGCAGAGTTTGGTGCATTAGGGCAGAAGTGACGTTAGTCATCTTCTCCTCTATTCTTGGTAAGGAAACAGAAGTGAGGTTAGTGGCTGTATGTCAACTTCACCCAAACTACCTTCCTCCAGTATTATGCCAGTAAAATATTCGTCTAATTTGGAAAGCATTAGGGATAGGATTTAGTGTTTCAGAAAAATATATCCCTGCAGCCACTGCACCACTTTTTTCAATTTATAGTTCTGTATTTTTTTTTCCTTATTCTGGCTTAAATTGTTGCTTTTTTTAGGTATAAGACATTCTTAGCCCTGTGATTATATGGGGCTATGCTTTATGCTAAATGTTCTTTAGTTTCATTCTAGGCACATGGACACAATCAACATTTATTCACACTAATCTAGCAAATCAAAAACCATTTGCTTAAAAAAGGGGAAATAATTATGTAATTTGATAAATTAGACCCTAGGGTTATGCTAATGAGATTGAATTATAATTTTTAATCAGTTCAAATGTTTTCTGTAAATTGAATATTTTAAAGCAACTTTAAAATGATTGCCATTCAGATTTTGACACTTCATGTTTTTATCCAGCTATAATTTGATTTTAGGACCAATAAAAGTCCTTGTTCAGGTTAGTGCACTTGCTCCTAACTTAACATGAAATTTACTTAAGTATTTTTTATTGTCATTTATCTAAAAAAGTGAATTTTTATTTTAAAACTAAAAAATATTTCTGTCAGGTGAGGACAAAATGAAAATCGTACATGCTTGTTTTTCTTTTAACTTCTCCATTGTAACATGATTTATACAGTAGTTGATTAGGGTGTTAAAATCTGGCCCATCTTCAGTTTTGTACAACTGTAATGATAAGACACCTCATATCCTAAATCAAGGTTGTTTTTACTGGGTGAGGGTGAAATTCCAGTACATGTAGTAAGAATTACTGCACATTGATTGATTGATAAAATCAATATTAAACTATTAATACTTTATTTTATTTTGGGAATAATTTATATACAGCCTCAGATAATGTATTTTTGTTGTTTTGCTATCTAACTGGAAAAAAATCTGTTTCTCTGTTTTAAATCTACTTTTATAAGCTAGTTTTACAAGTTCTTAATCAATATACAGTACAGTTTCTTTGAATTGTTTTGTGCATATTTCTTTGTTAAACACTTATGTTCTATATAGCATTTTGTGCTGCTTGGTGAAAAATTACATATCTAAAAAAATCATTATTACTACTGGCAACACAACAAAACCCTGCTTTACACCTTCAGAGTTAGGTTTGAATTCTGAATTAGTCATTGTTTATGTGGACTTTGCACAACCTCCTGGTTTCAGTGTGAGTTCGGTAAGATTGGGTGGCAATCTTAGGTGATTTACTGTAGGTGGATAAGTGTATGTTCAACACAATGAATGATAGTCTCCAGCCCCCCCATTAAATGACGCTGTTTATACAGATGCAGTTGTCTTAAGTTGGACTATATGCTTGTTTTTGCTTTATGCCCTTCCCCACCACATCCTATCATCTATGTGGGAAGAGTGAAAGCTTCAGATTTGTCAAAAATTTCAATCTCCGGTTTTCGACAGATCTCAACAATTTAGGGTCCACTGATGCCAAAAACACTGATATCTCAATGATGGGTGTGTGTGTGTCTGTGTGTCACAGTTTCTTGAGGACGGTCTAGAGCTAAAACGGCTTAACAGGAAAATACCAAACTTTAAAGTTAAGCCTGTTATGAGCTGATGATTACTAGAGAATTACTAGAATATACATTTACATGCAAACATATATTGTACATTTAGACACAAAAAAGAAAGCTGTAGCTTCTTCTACTGGAGCAGTGCCCCAGTGTCACTTCTTCTGAAGGAGTTTGCGCCCTCTTCAGAATGGCTGTTTGCACAAAACTACTGGCCATACACATCAGTATTATTTCAACCTCTGCACTGAGGCAACAGAATGATGTGTTTTTTGACATAGTCAGCCTCTAATGAGCTTGATCGTTCCAATATTTGCATATGAGGGCAGTCTACTGCATCTGTAACATTAAGGTAGCCTAAATAATATTCTCTTACATTACTGATATAACTTTGCATTTATACATTTTACATATATTCAGTTACACAAAAAAATTAAGTTATTATTTTTTTTTTTTGCAATGGTAAGACATATGCTGGCACAAGTTGACTTGGCAATGTATGGCTTCAACTAATTGCACATGAAGTTGTTTCCTCCAATTCTGTAGCTATCAGAAAATACAAAAGAGCCTGCACAGTGCTATTCTTGTTATGCATTTAATGTAACCACAAACATCTTTATGAAATTCATCTTTATCAGACCACATTTGTCTATTTCTTTAATCAGTGTTTCAGTTTTACAGGCACACCCTCGAATACAAACTATTTCATATTTTCACTATCTTACTAGTGAAAAAACAAAAACTTCAGGTAAAATTCTGTTAGAACGAATATCTTTACAAAAACATTTTCATTACGACAAAGTATTTTTATGGTCCCGAGCATTTCCCCATATGACACGAGTGTATAGAAATCCCGTTACTACGAAATACATTGAGCAGATACTTTCATTACAACAAAGTGCCCAAAAGACCTTGAAATACCTGAATAAATTATCCACTAAGCAGTTAGTTCTGTGGTCACAGCTCAGTTATGCAAAACGATCCACAAACACAAATATTGTACTTTTTTTTTTCTTTCTTCGAACTTTCCTTGTACTGTTTTTTTTTTGCTGTTTTTGTTTTCGGTGGTTTTCAGTGATACCTTTTGCTTATTGCTCGTCAATGTTTGAAAAAACATCCATTGGAATTTAACTCATTGTCACCCTCCTATAGAAACGTCAGACACGAAAAAACAATAACAGTTCATATTAGAAAAAAAAAAAACCTTTACATTTTTGCAGCTCTCGATTCCGACAAAAAGAAAAAGGACGTTGCCAGTGAATTCGGAATTTCGCCATCGACACTGTCAACTTTCTTAAATGACCGAGCAAAAAAGAAGAAAAATCTTGTGTTGCAAACGTATGCAACCTGCTGCTTTTGAAGATGTCGAAAAGGCAGTTTTTATGTGGTTCAGTGATGCTCATTCAAGAAACATTCCTATTAATGCACCACTCATTCAAGAAAATGTTAGGTTTCTAAACTGTCTTGGGATCTCCCCCAACTGGAAGACATGCTGAAGAGCATCCCGAAGTGTCTGTGGAAGACTTTTATCTGTTGCCAGGGCAACAGCAGGCTCACAGCTCTGCTGCGGCTCGGCACCGAAGCAAACAGAAAAGATATCAATGGGTGATACAAGGAACATTGTAAATGCAGGGAACAGTATTACGTGGCCACTAACCTAGCCACAACCCTGCCTGACTGCTGTGTCTGTGTATAGGAGAGTGGCAGATCATGCTACAATAAATAACTGTGCTGTTCCTGTTATAAGCTGAATAAAGCTGGTTTTGCTAAAATACTGAGACTCAGCCTCATGTTTTGGGGTGCAAGACAGGGACTTATAGCACAACCCTGATCTTTTATGATTTGCTTCTGTGGCGCTTCACTGCAGCGCTGTGAGTCTGCTGTTGCCCTGCCCTGGCAACTGAGAAAAAATCTTTCACAGACGTGGCAATCGCGCTTCGGGATGCACTTCAGTATGTTGCCCTGTTGGGTAGGGGGTGGGGAGATACGAAAAGAGTTCAGAAACCTCACAATATCTGATTGATTGCTGTCCACAACATGCTTCCACATTTGGATAATGTTTGCGTTGAATTCCTCCCACCCAATTGCACAGCAGTGCTTCAGCACCCTTAAAGTGTATTATCACCAGGAAATGCTGAGAAAAATTCTCATCAGCATAACCTGTAGACAGGAGGAGATTAAAATTAACATGAAAGAAGCTATTGAAATGATTGCAAACGCCTGGGCGCAAGTTAAAGAAAGCACTATAGAGACAAAGACATAATCTCATTACTATGAAATTTTCATTACAACAAAATATTTTTTAGGTGCCTGACAGTTCGTTGTAACAGAATTTTACCCGTAGATGAATTATTATAAAAACAATAAATACTGTACATTGAATGCAATTAATTATTGAAATGTGCAATTCAATCTAATAAATACAAGAACTGTCACACATTTTTTCAGTACTAAACCAATAAGGTGGTGCCAAGTGGCATCTGAATCCTTTTTTCTTACCAATGAGCCATCAGCTCGGCATCTTGATAACACATCCCTACTGCTGAACCCCCTGAAACCATAGATAAGCCAAATGTAGCTTGAGAGACTGTATAAATAAAAAAAATTCTTGGATCACAGCACATTTTGTTTACTGTATATATATTTTCAATTTAAATACTACCATACATTTCCAAAAAAAAAAAATGCTAGATTGCACAGCCAACAGGGTAGAAAACTGCTTCAGTATACAGTATATAAGTGGAAAGTAAAACGACACATTTTAGTAGGGGGGCACAGAAAATAATATATTAAGTGGAAATTAATACTTATGGTGAAACTTTACATATATGTAGCTCTCTTTTTTTTTATTGCGTTTGCATATTTCCATGCATATCTACATATTTGTACTTGTTATTTCTACCAGGAGTGCCAGCGACCAAAAGGGATGTTGTGACATGAGTGGCTTTCCAAAGTTGCTATCTGCTTTGGCATAAAATCTCTTCAACATTTAATTGTAAAAAGCAAAATGACAGTTTTCAATCAGCTGCAGGCATAAAGTATTCATGTCAAAATTATATTTGTCTTGTGACTGTGGATGCTAGATGGCACTATTACTCACCTTTCCCCCAATAGACAACCACACTGGATGCAGGTTAAAAGTACTAAAAATATTTTTTACTTTCTTCTTTAAAATGCCCCAAGCACCTCCACTACAACAAACAGGCAATAACTATAATCACAATACAATAATTATAATAATTCTCTCCTCCCAGAAGCTCGGTCACACTCCCTCCCAACTCCGGCTCTCTTGCTGGGTCTCCACTAGTCCTTTTTATAGTCCTTGACCGGGAAGTGCTTTTGTCCTTTCGTCCATGTGCTTTACCAGCACTTTCGGGTCCGATGGAGACTTATATTTTTTCATCCCGCTATATTGGAAACAGAAGTCCCTGTGTCTCTCTGCAGCGTCCCCTGGCGGAACCCACAGTACCCAGCAGGGCTGTGAAGCCGAACTCCATCTCCCATAGTGCTCTGCGGAAATCTGGGGCACCGCTAAGCTGCAGGGAAGTTGCCATCTAGTGTCCTGGGGGTTTCGGCCTGGTTGAGCTGCTGGCTGTACATCACAGTCTATATATAGTAAATACCTTATAAAATTACAGAATTCCATATTTTACAGATTTTGTAGGTAATTGGCAGTCAGCATGATGGACTGAATATAATACTGTCCACTTTACCAGTCTGCTTCCATTTTGCAGTCTGAGTGGGTGCACTACATTCACTTTTGTTTTGCTGCACGTGTGTTCTACACTGCTTCAACGCTTTATCTGTGTCAGTCCTTTCACAGTGGCCTGGCAGTTACCATCTCGTTTTGTCTACAGTTTGTTACAGAACAGGCCTGTGCTTTGGGCATGTAGCTTATTTGCAATACAAAGTGATGTCCAAATGTTGTCAGCAGTGACTTTTCTCACATTGTCTGTGAATGGCTCACAAGCTACATCACTATCCACACTGTCTTTCCCTCTTTCCCTGACAATCAAGTGTATCTTTCTCCAAATTGTATATATTAATACTATTCACACTTACCTCAGCAGCTATCTAAACTTTGACTCCAAGCTTGTTAAGTTTGTTTGACTTTCAAATTATGAAAGGACATCAGCATTCCTTGAGGAATAAGTGCTCATCAACAGATATTTTTGTCCTTACGTATAACATATGATGCAGTCCTGCACAAAGTGTGTCAAGTGTCTGATGTGGCAGCAAAGCTGTCAGCATAAAAAGTGCACAGCCAATATCAGTTTTACATGGAGCAAGGAGAACACACAAGATGACACACTGTGGATAAGGTAATCCTTGAGTGAATGCATCTCACTTGCAGTGTTTTCAATATGGCCTTTTCCCCCATGGATTTGTATACACCATTTGTAATCCTTGAAGCAATACTTGGTGCATACTTGAAAGTAGTAATGGACCAGGGTTAGAGGCCCATTTAAGTGTACAGGCCAGTAAAAGCTCATCTGACAAATTATGCAATTTTGGAATTCTTTATGATGATGACATCATTTCAGTACCATCGTGGACTTTTATTGTTCAAGGGTATCAGCATTTTTTTTATGTTGTGCACGGTCAGTCATGTTGTTTATGCCAACGACTCCTGATGCTAGATCAGGATCATTATTATTGTAACATTGTTAATTTTCTTATTTTTTCACTGGCATTTTGTTTTCATTTCCTGTGTCTTTTGTTATCAGCAACAACATCTTGATTTGTTCCCAGAAGCACTTTATGTGAGGTCATCTTGCCAAGCATATAAAAAAGGCACTGCCCATCCTTTTTTGTGCAAGTTTCTGTATTAAAACCAAAAAAAAAACCATTCAGTGATTTACTGTAGCTATTTAAAAAATCTTTTAGGTAGTTAGGACTTTGTTTGCATCTATTTCAATGTGTCTTTTTTTGTATTTGGCTTTATTATTTGTTTTTTCTTAATTATGATTTTGACCTTGTTCTATTCTGAATTTGTTTACTCTTATCTCCTGGTCTTCTTGTTTTGTGAGATGCCAGCAGAACAGGTTTAGCATTTTTAATTTTGTTGACTTGTTTTCTCAGTTTCTCTGGTTATTTGTTCCCCGCTTGTTCTTTGATTCCAGTTCAGTGTACTCCTTTCTGAATTTTCTTCTCCTATCACACCCCTCTGTCTCTGCCCTCAGGCGATCTCTTTGAGGTTATGACAGATTTCCTTGGAATTTGATACCTCAAGAGTGCCTCTATAGGCTCAATGATAAACAGCATGACATTTGGATTATTGAAGCCAGGGTTTTTAGTAAGCATGAAAGTGCTAAAATACATTTTTTATTGGCTACAACTGCCTTTACGTATGTTTAACATGTAGCATGTTCTTTCAAAGTAGAAATGAAATAGAAAGTTAGATTAGATTGTATCACCCAACTCTAAAATATATGCAGTTAAATGAGAGAACCCAAGTAAAGAGATTGTTGTTGATGAAGGAATGTCAAGTTAAGGGATTAGCAGTGCCACAATATATTTTGTAATTCAAAAGTTAGTCTGCACCTTCCATTCTCAAGTAAGTTGGAATTTCATTTATCTAAAACTGCTTCTTTCTGTTTCAGAATTTGGTGAACCATTGTAGAAAAATAAAAATGTAGTGTTTTCTGTTCATTGGTTATGACAGTCAACATCATTTGTTGTTACAAACAACACATTTATCAAATTTTTCTTTTCTTATTTCAAAAGAAAACTATAAACTTCAGTTCCCTAATATGTCCACATTAACTGCAATACTTGAAGTCATTAAACTTTATCACAATTACACCTATGCACACATAGATTCAAACATTCTACATTTTTTTTTGTGTTTTGTTTAAGGATGAAAATTGCTTTGACAGATTATGTCACAATTGAAGAAGTACTTGTAGCAGTGCGTGATCTTCCCTATGAAGGTGGAAACACAAAAACTGGAGAAGCTCTGAAATATCTCATGGAGTCTGTTTTCAGTTTTTCAGTAATTAGAGATGATGCTCCAAAGGTAAGGCTGTATTGTTTTGATACGCAATCAAAATTGTAATTGCACATGAATTAATCAAATATTTTTTGATTACTGTGAACTTGTACAGTAGTTTCTGAACCATTGAAAATAGGAGTACAGTACTTCATTTCATAAATGTGTTTAACATTTTCTTTTAATCTTCAAATGAATGAGCTTATATGATAAAAATAATTATTTTCTTCTTTTATTGCAAATTTTTAAAAGCTCTTCTTCATAGGAAAGGGTTATTACTTTTAGATTAAATTGATTTGTAGACTAGTAGTCTGATTTAATATATGAAATCAAATTCAAATAAAAATACTGTAAAGATCACATTTGGCTAACTATTCTATTATCTGTGATCTGTCAGGTTATTGGAATCTCTAGTAATTTCACTTTATTACGTGTTAATTGAAATAGCCCGGTATTTTGAAATTAGTGTTATTATATTACATAGAGGTGATGCATAAAGGTAAGTCCAGTTGTTTCCTGACAATTGCTTCATCATCAATGATCATGTCTCTAGAACCAGTTTCCATTGCTAAGGTCTAGAATACCTCGATCCACCCCACTGTTGACTGTAGCCTAACTGTCACTGTACCCAAGCCTCATTCTTTACCTTGTGGATAGAAAGCCCACAGGGTAGTGGCAAACAGTTTTTTCAGACAAATTTATATGGGTCAACTGGGCTCCAGGCACCAATAAACACCACTTTTAAGTCTCACTTCAAGAGCAGGTTCTAATCTAATATAATCTAATTCAGAGAATCATGTGGACCTTTAATGAATTATTCTGTGCCTTGCCTTTCCCCTTACACCAGTTTTCCATAGGTGATCCTATTAAAGGCATACACTCACCTAAAGGATTATTAGGAACACCATACTAATAAGGTGTTTGACCCCCTTTCGCCTTCATAACTGCCTTAATTCTACGTGGCATTGATTCAACAAGGTGCTAAAAGCATTCTTTAGAAATGTTGGCCCATATTGATAGGATTGCATCTTGCAGTTGATGGAGATTTGTGGGATGCACATCCAGGGTATGAAGCGCCCGTTCCACCACATACCAAAGATGCTCTATTGGGTTGAGATCTGGTGACTGTGGGGGCCATTTAAGTACAGTGAACTCATTGTCATGTTCAAGAAACCAATTTGAATTGATTCGAGCTTTGTGACATGGTGCATTATCCTGCTGGAAGTAGCCATCAGAGGATGGGTACATGGTGGTCATGAAGGGATGGACATGGTCAGAAACAATGTTCAGGTAGCCCGTGGCATTTAAACGATGCCCAATTGGCACTAAGGGGCCTAAAGTGTGCCAAGAAAACATCCCCCACACCATTACACCACCACCACCAGCCTGCACAGTGGTAACAAGGCATGATGGATCCATGTTCTCATTCTGTTTACGCCAAATTCTGACTCTACCATTTGAATGTCTCAACAGAAATCGAGACTCATCAGACCAGGTAACATTTTTCCAGTCTTCAACTGTCCAATTTTGGTGAGCTCGTGCAAATTGTAGCCTCAATTTTCCTATTTGTAGTGGAGATGAGTGGTACCCGTTGGGGTCTTCTGCTGTTGTAGCCCATCCGCCTCAAGGTTGTGCGTGTTGCGGCTTCACAAATGCTTTGCTGCATACCTCGGTTATAACGAGTGGTTATTTCATTCAAAGTTGCTCTTCTATCAGCTTGAATCAGTCGGCCCATTCTCCTCTGACCTCTAGCATCAACAAGGCATTTTCGCCCACAGGACTGCCGCATACTGGATGTTTTTCCCTTTTCACACCATTCTTTGTAAACCCTAGAAATGGTTGTGCGTGAAAATCCCAGTAACTGAGCAGATTGTGAAATACTCAGACCGGCCCGTCTGGCACCAACAACCATGCCACGCTCAAAATTGCTTAAATCACCTTTCTTTCCCATTCTGACATTCAGTTTGGAGTTCAGGAGATTGTCTTGACCAGGACCACACCCCTAAATGCATTGAAGCAACTGCCATGTGATTGGTTGATTAGATAGTTGCATTAATGAGAAATTGAACAGGTGTTCCTAATGATCCTTTAGGTGAGTGTATATTTCCAGACAGCAAACCCTAAGAACCATTGAGATGCACAAAGACTGCCAGGCTTAGATCACAATCCCAGAAGTACTTGGGACATCTTTAAATAATTACTCCTAATTTGTTTGCATGAGTGAGTATTTTTTGATAAACACACCTAACATCTATCCTAATATAAGATGGTATCAACTATATAATGATCAGATATATGCTCTGAATGGATTCAACATTGGTAAAGGACAACTGGCTCAAGGGGGAAGTACCTGTATATGATAAAAAATAATTAGAAGGACCATTAGCTCCAGACAACAATAGTAAAGGGGGGATCTAAAATACCGGGGTTGAGGGGCATGGTGTGATAAAGTCCCAAAAATGGAACATTTAACATTATACCCAAATGTGTGGGTGGGGCACCTTGATATAATATTTGGTGGGGCTTAGTCCAGCTAAATGACCGCCTTGAGCCGGGCCAGTGTGAAAGTATATAAGAAAAAACTGAAAAATATACTAAAATAAAATACATTTTTATGGAACAACATATTCAAAATATAAAAAATAATGCAGTCTTGAACTGGGCAGCACGGTGGCGCAGTGGGTAGCGCTACTGCCTTGCAGTTAGGAGATCTGGGTTCGCTCCCCGGGTCCTCCCTGTGTGGAGTTTGCATGTTCTCCCCATGTCTGTGTGGGTTTCCTCTGGGTGCTCCGGTTTCCTCCCACAGTCCAAATACATGTAGGTTAGGTGCATTGGCGATTATAAATTGTGCTTGGTGTGTGCGTGCCCTGCGGTGGGCTGGCGCCCTGCCCAGGGATTGTTTCCTGCCTTGCGCCCTGTGTTGGCTGGGATTGGCTCCGGCAGACTCCCGTGACCCTGTAGTTAGGATATAGCAGGTTGGATAATGGATAGATGGATGGGCAGTCTTAAACTACTATAAGCTAATGCCTTGTTCACAAACAAATTTGTTATTGATGACTAACGGGTTCTGCCACAAGTTAGAATATGACAGGCCACCACTGCATAGAAAGAAGGACCAGGAAATTAAGCCATTAATGGAAAATTAACTGGGGTTAATACCAGAAAGAAAGAAAAATCATGAGACAAAACCTGATATACTGTATAACAAAAACGCAAAAGTTTCAGAAACCAAGCAAGAAAGTCAGAATATCAATGAATCTTTTAGAAAAGCACACTTAACAGATTTTGTTTAGACAGCCATAAGATTTTGTGCATACTTAGGTGTGATGTTGTCTTAAATAGTGTACCACAAAGATATCACTGTCCTGACTTCTTTTAAGCATAATTTTCATAAAGAACCATTATTTCATATAATGCTGCACCACAGAAAAACAATATGGAGTCTCAATACAGCAAAATTGTAATGTGTGACCAATTGGGGCGCAGTTCTCAAAACACACCAACACAAGTACAGGGTTCAAATGATAATTTATTTTAACAAATACATTCACAAATGACTTCTTTGTATACCTTGCAGAAGCACCCAAACACAATTCTCTTCTCTCCCTCTCTTTCATCCTCTTCTTCTACTACTCCAGGCGAGCTTCATCCTCTGCTTCCTGATTTTCAGTCCCTGAAGTAAGGGCCAGACCTGGAAGAACTTCTGGTATTTTAAGTGCTGCATGTCGGAAGAACTTCTGGGTCAGACGGAAGTACTTTAAAGTAGGGGTGGTATGTCCTTGCAGCTCCCCCTGGCAGGACCTATTGCACCAATCAGGGCTGTCTCCCAGGGATACAATACCCAGCCTGCCCTGCAGGTATCCATTTAGGCACCATACCCCAAGGAGACCTATCAAATCGGGGGAGCAAATAATCAATGCAGGTGATCACCCTCTGTCCCTCCATTATACTGGCCTCCTGACTGAGTAAGGAACCTTGAACCATCCCGGCTGGAATTCTAACTCATGCTTGGTGTCCACGACAAACATTAAAATAAAAGTACAAACCTTAAAACAAACCTAAACTACAAAATGATAGTAAAACTAGCATCATCAGGATTCAGAACCCAAAAGAAGAAGTACAAAGACCCAGGAAAAATTATTAGTGAAAATAAAAAATGGACAAATTAGCCATAGAGGAGAGTTACTGGAAGTTAAGAATTGTTATTGTCTTTTTTCTGTCTTTTCAGTTTTGTCAGTTCAGGGTATAGATGAGCTTTTCATATACCCCTATATCTACCCACTTTCACTGCTGCCAAAGGAATCTTATTTCCTTCCTTGCACATATGAAAGCACCAAATGGACCTAAGCAGACCTGAATTTAGAAAACCATCAAATGCAGGGAATGATCTCAATGAGCCAAATCATCTTGGGACTGGTTTTGCCATCTCTGCAGCAAACATATTGCTTAAGCAAAGCTGTCTTAAAGATTTAAGTAGGTCAGAATTAAAATATGTTGTTTTTCAAAACAATAAAACTTACTTGCTTGTTTTTTTAAAGGTTTCTCTTGCATAAGCAATACGATCTGGCATACTTTATTTTTTACCTTCTTTTATACAAATGTGATTTCAGGTATTGACACATGAATGTGTGCATTTCCACGGGTTTTATGTTACAATGTGTGATCCATGGAATGCCTGATGGATTCTGCGGGTACACAAAACATTAACAAGGGACAGATTCACAAACAAGGGACAGAAATGCTAGAAAATTGAAAAAGAAACTGGAAAAATTCCAAACACAGTACAAAAATAAAGTCTCCATCACCAGATTTTGACACCAGTCAGAAAGAAGGATCTTAAGTTTAATTAAACCCAGTACCTTGACTTAGTATCATGTTTATTTAAATATATTTGTGAAAACATTAAATATTTGTTTATTAAGATTTTATTAAACATAAAAGCCATGCAGTGTGGCATGGTGATTAAGGGTCTGGATTTCAGAGGATTCAAATCCCACTACTGACACAGTGTGACTATGCGACACTATGTCACTTCACCTGCTTGTGCTCCGATTAGGGAAAAATAAAATAAATATAACCAAGTGGCCTTGGATAAAAGTGTCGGCCTGGTAATATTTCTTATCATTATAACTTTATTCACCAACAATAATTTAGGCCTAACTTTACCCACTTTTGAAAAGTAACATACTGTTACAGAGATTTAAGGGGACAATCCCAAAAGGCCTTGCCAAATCCATTGCAGTTATTCCTAAATATGTACGTCTGTGTAAACAGAACATATTCTACTTCCTAGCAGAGGGATGATATTAGAAGCATGCAGAAATTAATATGGGGAACGATACTAAGTGGGATTTATGAACGGCAACGTCACAGACATCTCAATCCATCTATCCATTTACTAAATGAATGCATTAATTTCTGTTTCCATAGGTTTGTACTAACTTCTGAAAGACATGATCATACAGTAAAAGCATAATTTTATCAGTTATTGCCAGACAAAAGCATATACTGTAAAACCTTAAACTAGACTTTAAAGAAATATTTTAATCCAAACTGCAAGGAAAGCTTTCTAAGCTTTAATTCAAATTAATAAATATGCCCAACAATGCCATTATATAATACCCTGTAGCTTTTCATATTATCTATTCAAAGACTGTCTATCTTGAGACAGTTTCTTGTGTAAATTTGGCAGATTTATGAGAATACAGCTGAAATAATTTAAAACAAAGATGACATTAAATCAAAATGAAAAAAACATTCAAGGGCATACATTAAATAATTTATTCTTGTCATCACTTTATAGACTATTACAAAATGTATGTACAGTAATGATTTCTAGTCATTTTAAGTGTTTTAAAAATTGGTTTCATATGAACATTATAAAGTAAGACAACCGGTTCATAAAGCATAGACCACTTTATTATCATACGGATTAAAATGGTTATTATTATGGTGATAATTATTGATATTCATCCATTTTACAGTGAATTAAAGCTGCAGCTTTGTAATTTAGCTATCTTTATTGCAGAGCATTACAAATGATTATGGGAATTCATTTCTCATTCACAGCACAGTAGTACAGCAGTTAGTGAACAGTGTCACACTGCTCGGGTCGGATGGCAGTTTCATCTCTAACTATGTGATTGTATGCTCTCATGTTATTTATGTGAGTAATGGTCAGCATCACAGGAGCCCTGGTGGACCAGGGCTCATACATAAAAATATGTTCAGGAATTTGTGTATGTATATATGTTTCAATGCATTTTTTACACAGTGCAAATTTACATATTATTTGGTGGCAAATGTAAAATGGTGTCAGTTTTCCTGGACAGCAACTCACTGCAGTTTTAATTACACGACTTCTGAAGAGATTAATTTCCAAGGCTCATCAAATGAAACTCTGCTAATGATGTTGTTTTGGTCTTTAGTGCCTTAATGTCTGCCTCTGCATATGTGTACTTTAACCTAGCAATATTTCACATCAGGCTAAGTGCAAATGTACTTAATTAGTTGAATTTTACTAGCTTGATTAGTTGTATCCTGTAGTAGTGATTTTTATGGCTATATTTATTATTAAATTTTTGTTTCATTTTATGACCTTTTCTTGCAATGGATAGTATATTTGATTCGCTTATGGATGCCAAATTGTGAGTGTTTGATCACTATAGCCTTCGTTAAATGAACCTTGGAATAGTTATTAACATCAAAAATGGTAGGTGCATACTGATTTTAAACAGATGTAACTGCTTTCTTTATTATTACATTAAAGTTGAAAATAAAACCAAATGGCTCAATAAATGACATTTAATTTAATTTAGATCAGGTGTTTTTAGTGTGTACATTGATTTAGGTCACATATTGTAACATTTGCTACTTTTAAGTAAAATGTTTAGTAAGTACTTTAGTCTTTCAAATTTTTTTTATTTTTTGAAGGTTGTGGTGGAGCACTTAGGTTTTGGGGTCACCTAAGTGATAGTTTAAGTGATTGTTGTTGTTCTGAATGGCTTGTTTAAGTGCAAATTGTTAGTTATTTAAGATAAGGAAAACAAGTTTTAAAGTAATGTAATACATACTGATAAAGGTGCCGAAAAGTGATGACATGTTGCCTGTTGATTAGCTTGTGTAAGTAAGAATTTCACTGTACTCTGTACATTTGCAATACTGATCCTATAAACCAGGTATGGCCAACTCCAATCCTGGAGAGCAACAGTGGCTGCAGGTTTTCCTTCTAACCATTTTCTTAATTAGTGACTTATTTTTGCTACTAATTAACTTAATTTAATTTATTTGCTATTTAGGACTCAGACCCTTCTGAGCACCGTCGGTCCTGAGAGGCTGCAGTGGCTTCAGGTTTTTGTTCCAACCGAATTCCTTCATGAGAAATCATTCATTGCTGATGAAGCACTCATTGCTCAAGTGTCATTTTCCTGCTGAATTTTAGATGTCTCGCTTGTTAAGATTTTGAACCCTTAATTGTTTATTTAGTCTTAAACAGCTTTAGTCATTGTTTTAATTGCTCCTTATTAGAAACAGCATGCGAATGACAAAGGAACCAGCAGTTGTACATCTAACTTGTCGTCATTTCCACCATTGTTTATTCATCGTTTACTATTTCGTTTAACTAAGTACTCAGAAGGAAACAGAGGAGAAAGTGAAGAACTGAAGATTACTCATCTATTTTACACTTCAAATCACTTGGATGACACAATTATCATTAGAAAGGAAAAAAATCTATGATTTGAGAATGAACTGACCTGGTAGAACTAAAACACTAACAAGCCAAGAAATTAAATAAGATGTGTTATTGGTGAGGATTGGCTTCTAATTAAGCAACTGGGTAGGAACAAAAATTTGCAGCCATTGCGGCTCCCCAGGATTTGGAGTTGGCCTCACCTGCATAAACCTATGAATCTATGCTTGGCTCTTGGCTTCGTGAACACCAGCACTAACCTATGATGTTGTGCTGTGTTGTGTAACATGAAACTCTGCTTGCTCTAGTCTGTTGTATTCGTATTCTCAAGTAAATCAAAACACTGTGGATTTTAATTGTATTGTAATCATGCACCTAGTGCAAACCCAATGTCCCCATGCTGTATTTGTTCTGGTGTCAAGCCTGATGTCATTTTTTTTTCACTATACAAAAGCATGCCATTAGAGTGAGTTGTAAAATTAAAATGGCCCTGAATGAGTGAATATTGTTGTATACAGTATACTGTATTAGCACATCCTACAACAGTCAGTCCAGATTTGATTTCTTTCTTGTTCTAATGTCAGACTCCCGCTCTGCACAGTCATGTATTGAACTAAGCAAAGTTAGTAAATTGATAATTATAAAGAGTCATGCTTAGAAAAACCTTTTCTATTGACCTATTGATTTTTTCAACTATTTACTGTATACTCCGCAGTGGGCTGGCACCCTGCCTGGAGGATTTGTTCCTGCCTTGCACCCTGTGTTGGCTGGGATTGGCTCCAGCAGACCCCCGTGACCCTGTGTTAGGATATAGCGGGTTGGAAAATGACTGACTGACTGACTGTGCTGCATACTAAAGGAGCCTAGTTTTTTAAGTCATCAAAATGAAACTGTAGGAATACCAGTTGTAATACTGCATGGGGACAATTTAATTCATTATTTCTTTGTCCTTGTATCTATTCTTTACAAGGCTGCTAATTACTTTGCTCACTTATGTCCAACTATAATTAATTACATTTTTAAAGTACAAATAGGTGGCATGGTGCTCTACAGTTCCAGGAATGAAAATAAAGCTCAGTCTGGTCAATTTCTAAGTGGATATAATCTGTGTGTGTTGTTCCAGATTATTTGATTTTACCCTCTACATCCTTAAGTCATGCATGTTAGGGTAAGTGATGATTCAGTATTATCTCAGTACTGTAATCACACACTGGCAGACTAAAATTCCATCTGAGGTTGTGTTCTGCATTCTGTTTCCTGAAATTCTGTATTATGGAAAGCAATATCAGAAACTTGAAAAGTTGAACACTTTCAATTGGGAGGTGCTTTTAACATGTCTGCCGAGTTAGATGGCTTTGTTGTGTTGAGAAAGCGGAAAGGTAAAAAGCAAATGGAAATTATACATTACCAAAACATATTATGCTTAAACTTGTATTACGGAAACTATGGTTTGGGGCAGTGACAAAAATAGTGGAGGAAATCCTTTAAAAAAGATGAAGAAAATAGGTGGGAATCAAACTCAGATACAAGTATTTTGATTAAGCGGCAGTCATGATAACCAGTGCATCACCATAAACCTGTGCTGTGCAGTTTCTCTCTTGATAGATCACACTGTAATATTTTGAAACTGTATAACTATGGCTTGAAAAAGAAACAGTGCATAGAGAACAAACAAACAAAGATGGTGATTTCTAGACACAGAGAATGTAATGTGAAGAATACAATTGTGTTAAATGCATCATTAAGAGAACAAGCAAAACTCTAACATATCCTGCTTTGAGTAAGCATGTTCTGTGACTATTTGGTTTTTGCTTGAGGCTTTATCTCTGTACTTCCCTGTATTGGAATAAATGAAAGCCAAAAACTACACATATAGTTACAAATGTCAAAATAAAATTGGAAGCTTTGATTTTGACTGCTACTTGAAGGCCATCAGTTAATTTACTAAAGGTGTACCATTTAATTAACCAAAAACATATCTTGAAAAATTCTAATTGTGTTTTTTCTCCATATTATACAACTTGAAGTTCTAAAGTGTTCAAAATTAAAAGCATTTACCAATATATAATATTAAACACAAACTTATAATATATAAGAACTATTTTAGATGGGACTATCTATTCATATTGCTTTCTCTTTTCTTTTTCTTGAATTATTTTGAAGCAAACTGTTGCATTTGCTATGTTAATCTTATTTGTTTGATTGTGCTGTATTGTTATAGTATTATGTTTCCAAATAAAGAGAAAAATACATAATGTACTTAATGGAAGAATAATGGGAAAAACCAGTCACTTTGTTACAAAGGACTATCCACACCTTTCTAATAATACACAAAAATTATAGAAAAATGTCCAACTGAACCATCAGTCTAAAAGGATCCTTCTTCATATATCTACTGTAAGACCACTTCCTGTAGTTTAAAAAAGAACATTGGTCCAATGTTGAATTGATGATCTGGATACAGATAAAACTATTTAGATAAAGGCAGAATACATAATAAATACAGTATATTTGTACAGCAGAAAAGCCCTGTATGAAGGAATATATGTACAATAATGACAACAATGTTGAAGTTGTGATGAAGCGAAACAGCGATGCTAAACTTAGGTGGCCACACTGTGCCTGCCTGTAAATCACAACCGTTCTATTCAAACTGATGTGTATATCTGAACTCACCTATATATCCTGACACAATAAATAAAACAATTCTCTCCTCCCAACAGCTCTGTTACACTCCCTCCCATATCTGGCTCTCCTGCTGGGTCTTCACCAGTCCTTTTTATAGTCCTTGACCCAGAAGTGCTTCTCCTCTTCTGTTCACATGATTTGACAACACTTCCAGGTCAGATGGAGAATTGTACTTTCTTCAGCCCAGAAGTACTTCTGTCCTTCCATCCCCATAACTTGGGAGTACTTCCGGGCTATATGGGAAACAGAGATCCATGTGTCTCCCTGCAGCGTCACCTGGTGGCACCCACGCTACCCAGCAGGGCTGTGAAGCCGAACTCCATCACCCATAGTGCCTTGCGGGAATCCAGGGTCCCGCTATGCTGCAGGGAAGTTCCCATCTAGCGTCCTGGGTGTGTTGGCCGGGTTGAGCTGCCAGCCGTCCATCAAAATAGTCAATGAACTTTACTCACTTTGCTGGTGTTTTCTTCCTCAGATTGCAATTGAACATGCAAAATATGTTGATATGTTCTCATATACTATATATATTTACTGACTTGACTGTAACAGACCTGTAACAACTATCCAAAAAAAATCGAAAAGGTTGTACATTTGTGTATTTTATGCTGTAAACATCCTGCTAAGCAGCATCTAGATGTGAGCACTACTTTGACTCACACTGTGGCATGATGTGGTAATGAAAAGCTATTTTCTTGTAACTTAAAAATTTAAGGTTGAACATACAATTGACAAAAAACATGAAATTTAATGCTTGAGTGCATGATGTAAACAAATGAAAATCGCTAAAAATAATAATAATAATATATTTTCTAAACCTGCTTTATCCTGAGAAGAGTTGCAGGGAAGCTGGAACGTATCACAAGGCAAAGACAGGGTGCAAGGCAGGTGAACATAAATAGTTAAAATTCCCATTATTCAGCTTATTATGTGTTTCAGTTCAAAAGAATACAGTCTCCTATAAAATTGTGATTTACACTGATCATCAACAGAAGCCAAAGTCACTCACTAGGAAAAGTAGGAAAACCATGGCAGATATTTATTTTTCATGGCAAATTGCATGTAGCTTATTTAAGAGTAAGGAGCTCCAGTTAATTAATAATACTAGCCCCAGTTTAAAAAAACAAAATGTACACAAAAAAGTACTTAGTTGGTTGCATAGTACTTCTGATGTAGACAATTAACTGACAGCACCCTAACTGAGGCCGGGTAACACAGCTAATGTAGGGTTGGTTGTTTCTGGTGCCACATGCATTTAGGATAAGCTTCAGTACCCTGAAGCCATGTAATGATAAACTAGATAAAAAGTAGTTATTCGAAACATTTATTATCTTGGTTTAATTGAATCAAGCAGTAATTGCACCTATACAAATCTGAGAATTTAACAGATGCAGTTTGTTTTATAAAGGCAGTTGTAGCACTTTTGTGTGATGTGCTACTATAATTAAGTGACTGACATTAATATTTTTTTTTAAAGATAGCAATTTTAATAACAGATGGAAAGTCAGCAGATTCAGTGGAGGATCCTGCAATGAAGCTGCAAAACAATGGGATCACAGCATTTGCAGTTGGTATGTATGAATGTATTAAAAGTGATTAGAATAGTAATTGTCTTTTCAGATGAGAAAATACAGCTTCTAGAGCTACATACAAAAAGATCATGTAGAGGTTTCCATATTACCACTACAAACATTCTTCAAGCAGAACATTATTCCTTGGGTCCATTAAAAGCTACCTAAAGAAAATTGAATGAATCACATATAAATGAAATACATGTTACATTGCAGTTTGAAACAAAATGAGAAATGACAAAGTAATTAAGGCTTCATCTTCCAAATTGTAGAACACAATCAATGAGCCGTTCATTTTCCAATACTTCATGCTGATTGTAAAAAGCTGCATTAGTGGAGTTGAAGTGAGGAGTCATTTGGAATAAATGACAGGCTTTTTTTATTTCCCATATTAATCTTATAGCTGGCTTATTTTTGAAAGCCTTCAATTTTTTCATATTAAAAACCATAACCTGAATCGCACACAAAGTAGTGAATATAAAGTGACACTTATGATATTCAAGACATTGTAGAACTGTTTTGAAAGATAGGGGGAGCCACCGAGCCCCAAACCCTGGGCAAAACCAACACAAATACAGTTACAGATTCAAATATAATGATTTATTTTTTCCAGTACCTTACAGGCCCTTCTGGAATCCTCTGTATAACATAGCACACAATAAAGATGTTCCTCCTTCTCTGTCCTATGCCTCTTCCTCCAAGCAAGTGTTGACCACTACCTCCCAACTCTGACTCTCTTGAATGAGGTGGAGTGGCTTCTTTTATCTGTGACCGGGAAGCACTTCCCTGTGCTAGGGTGTAACATGCTAGAGGTACTTCTGGGTCAAACAGAAGTCCCTGAAAATAGTGTTGACTAATCCCAATCCCCACAAAACCCAACAGGGTGACCCAGTGGGACTACAAGTCCCAGCATGCCCTTCTGGTGTCTGTGTGGTAGTCCTAGCCCAGGGATGCTGCCATCTAGCATATTGGGTGATAACGGATGCAAATCTTGTTTTCTCCCCTGATCCTTCTATTATACCGGCCTCCCGAATGGGTTAAGGTTCCTTTTTCCTCCCAGTTGAAAAGCCTGTCTGTCTATTTTCCTTTATTATGGCATTCCAGCCGGGAAAAGAATCATCCTCCATCCCCTTTGGGATGCCTGTCCAGTCACCACGGTACTCAAACTGTCTACCCAGTGAATACATGTAGAGTTTTGCTACAGTAACAATGCTTTAAATATGTAATCTAAATTTTATTGTTAGGAGTAAGTTTTGCAACACAATCCACATCTCTGGCTGTCTGAGCCAGGTGTTGGAAATGAATACAAACAGAATTTACAATGCAAAACATTTGTGTTTTAAAAAAAATAAAATTTAAACAGTGAAAACAAATGAAAATTGTGTAATGACAAAGTACAAAACTTTAGCAACTGTTTATTTACAGAAAAATAAAGTAATTCATCAATGGTTTTTGCTGTGACTTATATATAGTCATTTATATTGCAGGAATTAAAAATGCAGATAAAACTGAATTGAAGAAAATAGTTTCTGACCCTTATGAAGAGCATATGCTCTATGCAGAAGACTTCAATCATCTCAGCACTCTCTTACCCAAAGTCACTAGAAGAGTCTGCTTCACAGCTTCTGAGCCTCCAAGACCAGTGAAACAAATCAGCGAGCGTAAGTAATTATCGGTGGTTATTTTAAAAGTGCACCAGAAGGATTATTCATGAAAACCTCATTACTTCACGCATATACAATTTCTTCTGACTTTACTTAATGTAGTCCTTTACTGGGTTTTTGAAAAGCAGAGCAGTGCAATATTAAATTATGTACAATACCTTGCACAATACACAGTATTGTCACTTTCCACTTGATGATATTTTTAGTTATTTTTCTCACTCTGTTTCCAAACATTGCTCTAAAGATTCAAAAAGAAGGAAAGGCTGACATGTTTTATTGACTAGCTGGGTTGACCACTACTGAGTACATTTTTAGTTTATGATTTTAGATTGTATTGGGGTGGCACGGTGGCTGGCGCTGCTGCCTCTCAGTAAAATGACCGGAGTCCTCCCTGCATGGTGTTTGCATGTTCTTCCCCATGTCTGCATAGGTTTCCTCTGGGTGCTCCAGTTTCCTCCCACAAACCAAAGACATGCAGTTTAGGTGGATTGGAATTTACTAAATTGGCCCCAGTGGGTGGTTGGGGTGTGTGTGTGTATATTTGCCCTGTAATGGACTGGCAAACTTGTCCAGGGTTTGTTCCTGCCACGTGCCATATGCGAGCTGGGACAGACTCCAGGAAACTCCCAAGACCCTGTTCAGGACAAAGGGGGTTGGAAAATGACTGAATGATTGTATTGAACATTCTTACTCCTTTAAGAACTTCAGTGTAGATCACAGTTGTTTATCAATTTGACCAAAATTAGAATGATCACTGAGCATGGGGGTACTCTCCAGGATAAATGGGACAAACATATAGTGATATTACAAAGTACTGTGAAAGCATAGTAGAAATACAAACTATACTTGGTAGCCTCAGAGATGGCACTTCAACCACCAAGAAGGGACTTCATGTCACATCCCCCTTTGTCCCAAAAGCAGTAGATGAACCAATCAATAGCGTTCAAAGCTTTTTTTAATGTTCTAAAACTCTACAAGAGCTTGACACGTGTCTTTATGTCATTCTGTTTTCTCTATGGACCACTACCCACAGAATTCTTGTTACATCATCTGTAGGACACAGTTCTTTCTTTTGATGCAGCTGGAAGTACATTGATTTTTCCTCCTTTACGTGCCATTAAGTAATGCGCGACTCCGTGCTTTACTAATTTCAGTTAAAAATAACCTTAAACTGAACATTATTGTTTATAAGTGTAAAGGTACGCGTAATTGAAGGGCGCTTACTGTTTGTGTGTTAAAGGTGCTGCCGCGGGACCGTCTCAACGGGTGAGCGCAGAGATGCATGGCGGCTCTGTGTACACGTGGAGCTGTTATAATAACCAGTACGGGCTCCTGCGCAGGCGTTCAGTTTCACACGTCGGTGTCCTCGCATCCTGCCCATCGCAGGCGGTTCTAAAGTGCGGCGCGCCTGAAAGAAAAAGCCGGCATTTACCTTTGTTAACCATGGTTGAGGCAGAGATGGGGATAATGTATACTAAATAAATGAGTTTTACTTACTGGCCAGTCAGCAACTGGTGTACGTGAGCTCAGCTTAGCCATTGGCCGTCTGACGAGGTTTACGCGCGCGCGACCGGTAGGGGTTCAGTTTTAAATAGAACGTTGCTCAGAGCATGTCGCGATGAGTTGCGTGAATGTGCAAGCATTGCCTTTTTAGACAACTGTGTCTTTCCAGAAGTGTTGAACCATCAATAAATAATTATGCGGCATTTGTTATGCTGCGGGTTCACTATTGTGTTGTATTTTGCTCTCTCCAGAGTTCCATCTTTTCATTCGCTTACAGTTGTATTCTCACACCAATCCGTTTTAGACAACCGTGTCTTTCCAGAAGTGTTTAGCATTCAATAAATAGTTATGCATGACATTGAGCGTGTGTCTACCCAGCGTGGGTAAGCCTTTGAACCCCATTTGGGCTGCAATCTAAGTCCCACTAAGTGCGACTCATACTCTCCCACTGGTTGCGTCCCAACCCTTTGTACACACCCCCCTCCCACCTCGCTACTACCGTGGTCGAGTGTATTGGTGGAATATATATAGAACAGCAGCTAAAACCGCACAGAGCAATGAAAAGTCTATGTCAGTCACAGGTACATATGTACTGTGTAAAGACGGCGACTCAGGTGACAAGTTGGAGGTGGGCACATGAGCGGGCAGTGCATACTGAACGAGAAATCAGCAGACTAGCATGACGGATGGAGCTGAATCAACGTCATTCTCCTTTCCTCCCGTTCCACACTCCGCTCCGTGCACCCCCATCCCGAGGACGGTGCGCCAGTTTTCAGTCACTTCAGACGATTGTGTGTTGGTTCGTTCCGTGCATTGTTACAATGTTGCTTTTCTTGCTGATTTATTACATTACCGATTTTTCAAATGTTAATTTTCTCCCTCTGCTTAAAAATCATTAAAAAAACCGGCCTGATTATGCGGCGTATGGTACGCCGCAGGTTGGCTAGTTGTGCTATAAACACTTTTCTTTAACCTACTCTGTCTACCATGAAATGGATGTTAATTTTATGGTTTTTGAAGTGTATCTCTGTGTATTCATAAACAAGAGTTTACGTTTTTATTGTAACAGCTTTTAATCAACATTGTTGATGCTATTACTCAATTTTTATT
Source organism: Polypterus senegalus (assembly GCF_016835505.1). Lineage (NCBI taxonomy): Eukaryota > Metazoa > Chordata > Cladistia > Polypteriformes > Polypteridae > Polypterus > Polypterus senegalus. Next base: position 86,346,485 of record NC_053161.1, read on the forward strand.
TTCGTTTTACCTCCACATTGATCCAACAGGAGATAAAATCATTGGTCCTAAAGACTTGGTTGTTAATGAACTTAGTCACAGCTCTTTGAGACTGACGTGGACTCCAGCTACTGGTGATGTAGCTGAATACCAGTTGGTAATTAATACTTTGTCCCCTTCTGGAGCCCTGGCATCAGAGGAGCAAAAGCAGGTATGTTGAACGGCTTCAGGCTACTTTCATCTGATTAAAATCCTTTTTGGTTCTATGTTTCTTGTATAATGGTATGTAATGTACAGTAGAGTATTAAAAAGTTGTTTTTACATTGTATACTCTTATATATCAATATAGTATACATAGAAATGTCAGGATATTATATTAAGTTTGAGCTATGCTACACAATTACATTGTGAAAAAGACGCTATATAGGCGCCTGACCCGGCACAGTTTCACACTGAGGCACATGTGGAAATAATACATTTTTTTTTTCTCTCCAGCCGTGGGGCACGTCTTCCCCTAAAAATATTTAAATATTTTAAAATATTGAATCTAAAATAAAGTTTTTTATGTAGAAGCATTTCAATTGACACAGCAAATATATATTGTAAGTTTATGTGGATAAATCATAAACACAACACTGTGTTTAGAGGTGGGCAGAGTGATGGCGTAAGATAAAGGAGTGACTGTTTTCATCCTACATGATATCAAAACATGCTCACTTCTGGCAACTAGGCAGTATCACTTTATTATTCAGTAGCTACCCTTTTCTCTTACAATATACTGTAATTCATACACTGATTGGACAAAATTCTGCCAAATTACTATAAAGAATTTTATTTTTTATTCTCTGTGTATTGTATATAATTGAAAAAGAAGAAGGAGGTGACTGAGGTAAGGTTCTAACACAATATAATGAGGCTGTACAATACAGATTTTCCCATGGCCCATTTAACAGTACAGCAGGACTGAAATTGAACATGAAAGAAAGAAAGAAAGAAAAGAAAGAAAGAAAGAAAGAAATAGACAACATGCTAAACTTTAAAGCCAAAGGGGTTTTGAGATTAGTACAGTAAGTGTTGTCAATGGTAGTCAACTGAATGGGACCAAGAAAGTGGCTCACTTTTATAACAATAATTGGAATCAAGCAAAGAATTTGTTTTAATATTACAAAAAAAGAATTCCAAATTCCTTTTCTCTCTGAGAATGAATATTGTTTAATTATGATAAAAGTGTGTTTTGGTGCCTGCAACTTCTAAATTTTCTTTCCTGTCAGTTTTAAATGTTAACTTTGTCAATATCTTTTTATGTGGCAACATGCCTTTTTAACTGCTGTTAACAATATTCCTATTCTAGTTTATGCATATATTCTAAAAAGTGAATTTTATATAAGTAACATCCATCCACCCATCCATTATCCAACCCACTATATCCTAACCACAGGGTCACAGGGGTCTGCTGGAGTCAATCCCAGCCAAAACAGGGCACAAGGCAGGAAACAAACCCCGGTCAGGGCACCAACCCACCACAAGGCACACACATAAACACCCACCCACCCACACACCAAGCACACATTAGGGACAAGTTAGGATCGCCAATGCACCTAACCTGCATGTCTTTGGACTGTGGAAGGGAACTTGAGCACCTATAGAAACCTAAGCAGACACAGGGAGCACATGCAAACTCCTATAAGTAACATACTTTATATAATTAACTAATTTAGTGAAGTATAATTTTTATTTTGCTAATAATTTTGCTGTCAGAATATTTTGCAGGTAAAATATATTTTGATTCTATTTGGACATTTTCTAAGTTTAATTTCCTCGAAAATATTTATTTTTGTTTGAGTTCTGTTTATTTACTTGTTAATTATATCATTATAAACAATGGCAAATAATCTGAATACATGCAAAAGACTGAAAAATGAACAAAGACAACAAATTTCAATTCAATCCCTGGCTAAACAATCAGCAGGCAGATTATTCCACAGCTTTGGAGCCATGTAGATAAAAGCTCAATCTTCCAATGTTATTTTGTTAGTACTTTGAATATTTAGTAGTCTGGAATCTTCCAATCTTAATGTGTGCTCTGGTTTATAAATAATGAAAACTCCAGGTAGGCAAGTAGGAAATTAGTAATTTGAGGTTTTTTTTTTTAACGTAAAAAGGAGGATTTTCAAATCAACCCTAATGGAAGCCAATGCAATACTTAAGAAATGGAGTTATGTGGTTGTACTTTTTCTTCTAATTATTCTTTGCAGCAGCATTTTTAATTAACTGAAAGCAGCATATATCCCCATATCCAACAACTGTCTTAATTTTACCAAAAGTTTAAGCTGAAAAAAACAGGTTTTAGAAGGTTTTGTAATGTGTGTTTCAAAAGACATAGTGGTGTTATAGATAATGCATAAGATCTGTGCTAATTCAATGAAACTAATGTTTAGACCAACTAAGTTCAAAAGTGACAGAGTACCGCTGCAGTCTGCATCATTCCATCCAATAAATAATATTTCTGCTTTTAAAGGATGCAGAGACAATGAGCAATGATCCATCTACTCTTTTAACTCATTCTCACAATTAATTGAGGACACTATTGGAGAAACATCACTTGGACTTAAATAAAGGATATCATCTTAAAATAATTGATATTTTTTAATGATTGTTCTCAATAGAAGCATGTAAAATGAGAACAGCACAGGTCTGAGTACTGAGTCTGGAGGATACCATATTTAAATTAACTAACAACTTAACGTAATGTGGAATTTCCTTCATTAGAAATAAATAAATACTTTAGAAATACATGGTAATTTTGAAATAGGTGTATAATTTATAAGAACATGTAGGTCCAGCTCTGATTATTTCAATAATAGTCTGATAACTGATACTTTTAGTACATTACTTATTAAAGAATTGCATGAAGGTAATGCTATATCTCTTACCTTTTAGTTTTATAATGGATGCAACCATTACCTTTCTACCTTTGCAGAAAAACAGTGATGCAGCCCTGTATGATCTTCAATGACTATAATAATAACTCAGAACTTGTGATGTAATGCTAGCTCTGTGAAGAGGATTGGGTGTTTTGTTTGGTGTATTGTATTTACCCCATTTTTTGCCACCCATTGCACACCCAACCTACCTGGAAGAGGAACTGTCTCTGAATTGCCTTTCCAAAGATTTCTCCTTTTTTTTTTCTTTTTCCCTACAAGGTTTTTTTTGGGGAGTTTTTTCTTGACTTTTTAAGGAGTCAGGTCTAGGGGGCTGTCAAAAACAGGGCCTGTTAAAGCCCACTAAGACATTCCTTATGTGATTTTGTGCTATACAAAAAATAAATGTTGTTGTTATAATAATATCTATCTAAAGGCTGAATTGCTGTTATATTGAATAGAAAGACGGAAGATGTACGGAAAGATCACATTTAATTTTACTGAAATATAATATGATTAGAATGACCAAGCTTCCATTGTTCAGTTGTTTACTCATCACTGCATTACATACCTTACTTCACTCCATAATAACATACCCAAACAGATTTTTAAATATTTGCTTGAGGTGGTTTTTATGAAAATAATATGAATAATAAAATGACTGAATTATTTGACAGATCATCTTGAATGGAAATGACAGAACCACTCTGGTGACTGACTTGATGCCCAACACTGAATATTTATTCACCATCTTTGCTGTGTATGCTGATACCATTGGTGATTCAACATCTATCAAAGCAAAAACAAGTATGCAAAAGTCTCTTTGGAAAGCACGTTAACTTTTATATCAAAATGAAGAAAAAATCCATGTAACAAAATTGTTTTTTCTGATTTAGCTCTTGTGCCTCAAGTTACTAATTTTCGAGTGATTGAGGAGGGACTTTTCACTCTCAGACTGGCATGGACTCCGCCATTAGGAAAGCTGGAAGGCTATAAAATTTACATACCTCGATGTAAGTAGAATATTCAGAATGTATTTAATACTTTTTCTTTATAAATTATTGAAACACAAAGATATAATTAGTATTTTTGTATTGATTATTTAAAAACTGCCATAACAGTTAATGACAATATATGGATATTGGAATTAGCAGTTTGTGTTTGATACTGTGCAATAACAAATTTGGCTGGAATGTTACATATTTCATTAAATATATTTCATTAATTTTCTGTAAATTTTTTACTGATTATGATGGTTTTTTCTATTGCAATGCTGTAATATTGTTTTACCTCTTTCAGCTAACAGGCCAGGATTAAAGTATGAACAGATTCTGAGTGGAGACATGTCTTCACATTTGATTGACAGTCTGGAAGAGGATAAAGAATATTCTATAAGTATCTATGCAGTTTATCCACAAGGGCCAAGTGAACCTGCTTCTACTTCTGGTAGAACGTGTAAGTTATTTACTCATTTCAACTGTACATATAATTAACTATGTACTCTTTAGTTGAATCCTCACCATTGATTTTCCTTAACTTAGCAGTCTCCTCTCTATCTCACTTTTGTTTCTAGTTCTGTATCTTTTCAGCCTTCTAACCATCATGTCTTAGGAAGTGTCACATGTCAAAACTTAGAAAGATGTGCTGTAATGATCATTCACACATAATACCTCCTAAGGTTTAAGGTTTTTAATTTTGTTTTTAGTTGCAAAGATAGGTATGTGGTTTAGTTAGACTGGCTTAGGCCATACATAGAAAAGCAAAACAAGCATGATTAAGTCATAACTTTGCATAACATTCTAAATCTAAAAATGAACAAACTACAGATATTGATTTTGCTAAGAATTGAGCAAATATAAGTAAAGCTAAGTGATGAAAAGGGGAATTCCAGTGCATTAAAATATAAAGTACTCCATTAAATTTAGTGCACACCAATGTAGCAAACCCATATGCCCTACGAATGGGTTTTATAGATTTAAAGCACAGTGAGACCCCTTGTGTTTACATTTCTGTGATCTTTATTTTGCTTTAATGTGGTTTTTTTTTTTTTTTTTCCCGTTGTTCATTTTATTGTATGCAGTTTTGCAGCATAATTCTCATTGTTTCTGGAACTGAAGAAGAATGAACCACAACAGGAGACAAAAGATTGTAATTTAAAGGGACAAAACAAACATCAAAAAAGTCAAAGCAGCAAATAAAGCATGACAATATCAACTTTTGTTTGTTTTTTCAATACTAGGCAGAATCTACAACAACATCACCATGTTTTATAGCTTTGTGGTGATGACGTAGTACATCAAAATGATACCATTCATGAACAAGGAGCATAAAATAACGATACTTACTGTAGTTTCCAAATGCCATCAAAAACAAGGATTAAAATAAGTATATAAATAAGCAAAAATTAAACAAAAACATAAGATGCCAAAACCATGATAACTTGATGATTATCATGCTTTTGTGCATACCACATAGACTTTTTTCATTTTTCAGAGACTTTCATTCTGTCTTTTCTTCCCATCTCATTACTTGTAATTCATGCAACCTTCAGGCTTGTGCTTTCTGTTTGTTTACATATAAAGTAATTCCTTCTGTATTCATAACCTTGCTATTTTGTGTAGCCCTTTCTAAAACATTTCATGCAACTGGATAAAAATATACAATTTTGATGTTTCCTTTTTTGTCATATTGCACAACCTACGTCATTCTGGGGATCATAACTCAATCTCTTATTTCATTACAGACATTATATCACATTCTCCAAACTGTATAATTTTAATTGAGAACCTTCTTTTTTAATCATTTCTCATTTCTTATTCAGGCCATAAACTCTTGGTAAGGTACTCCATTCTCCATTACTTGCATTTCCAATAAACAGCTCTTCATCAATGTTGTGGAAATTTCTGACCCATTGATGCCTTCACTTTATCAAAGAGTCATTAATTGGGATCTTCCCACTAAATCAAACCAAATGACTCACATAACTTCATTTCACTAAGCTGCAAGTAATAGTACTCAAGTGAAGTTAGCCTGCTAAAAGAAGAGTATATGCAATGAAAACTTCAAACAGCTAATTGAAATGAAGCTTTCTTTGGCTCATGTATTCAATATCATCAAGGCCAGAAGTCTAACAGTTTAACGCTGTTGTTGTTTGCTTTTGGTTTGTAGGAGTCATGGGACATGTTGGTAACCTGTTTTGAGCTGGAAGTAATTCACAGCTGAAATGCTGGCTGTTTGTCGCTGACACTTGAACATACTTTATTCTTATGTACTACTTTTAGTGGATTTTGCAAGCAATCCTTGCATTTGCTTTGGTTTATTCTAGTGACCTGGGGCCTCATGTATAATGCTGTGCGTAGAATTCTCACTATAACATGGTGTAAGCACAAAAGCCGAAATGTGCGCACAGAAAAATCCAGATGCAGGAATCTGTGCGTACTCCAACTTCCACGTTCTTCCGCTACATAAATCCCGGTCAGTGTGAAAACTAACGCACGTGCATGCACTTTATGTAACGCCCCAACTCCTCCCAGAATTACGCCTCTTTGAATATGCAAATCAATATAAATCGCCCTTAAGCTCAGCCTTCTGTGAAAAGACAATGGGAAAAGCACGGAGGAAAATATAAGAATTTCAGCGAATACCAAGTGGAGGCAAAGGAAAAACATACTATTTGTTTAATTAAACCGTGGTATAATCAGAAAAAGGAAGTTGATCAAGTGACATAGCGTGTTGGAGAAACTTGAAAGCTCAAGTTCACAAAGTCACACAATGCCGAAATAAAAAACAAGTCACATATCAAAATTGCTGTGAAAAGGCGAGTCGTAGCCCAAGTTCTGAGTGTCATATGAAAGCTTATTAGGGTACAGACAAAAAAAAAATAGGCACACAGTGGGAAAAAAGCACGAAATGTCAAGTTCAATCTCAAAATTTCCACTTTAATCATTTAGTTTATTTTGTCATTAAAGTACAGTAGAACATCATAAATGTTATCTTAAAATCATTTAATTAACCAGTTTCTCAAATCACATCGTAGTTAAAGTAGCACGTTAAATGCTTTTTTTGTATGTGATCTTCTATGTGCGCTATGTGTGTGAATCACTACGTGCTTCTTAAACCGGCTCTCTTCCTCTGACTGGACACAGAATCCATTATATTCGTGATATTACAGCTCTCTGAATAACTAAAATACTGAGATGTATACATGATATGATTTTCATGATGACAGGAGTTAAAGCACGTTATTAAACATGGGTTTCACGGCGCAGTGATTATGTGCGACCTTCGATGAAATTATTTATTGCAGCAGTACTCATGGGCGGCTCTAGGCAGAGAAAGAATCGGTGGCCCCTTCGCCCGCCAATGTCAATATGGTATTTTATGCACGGTTGATGGCCACGTCCGTTGCGGACACTGCATAGCCGCCTCAATCTCATGACACAAGCGTTTAACTTTTGTCGAAATTTGCCATTGCGTTTTTTAGCTATGTCGTTATTTTCTCTATCTGTTTTATATTCAAATAGCAGAATACCCACGCTTCGCAGCGGAGAAGTAGTGTGTTAAAGAAGTTATGAAAAAGAAAAGGAAAAATTTTAAAAATAACGTAACATGATTGTTAATGTAATTGTTTTGTCATTGATATGAGTGTTGTTCTCATACCTATATATATATATACTGCTCAAAAGAATGAAAGGAACACTTTTTAATCAGAGTATAGCATAAAGTCAATGAAACTTATGGGATATTATTCTGGTCAGTTAAGTAGCAGAGGGGGTTGTTAATCAGTTTCAGCTGCTGTGGTGTTAATGAAATTAACAACAGATGCACTAGAGGGGCAACAATGAGATGACCCCCAAAACAGGAATGGTGGAGGCCACTGACATTTTTTCCTCCTCATCTTTTCTGACTGTTTCTTCACTAGTTTTGCATTTGGCTACAGTCAGTGTCACTACTGGTAGCATGAGGCGATACCTTGACCCTACAGAGGTTGCACAGGTAGTCCAACTTCTCCAGGATGGCACATCAATACGTGTCATTGCCAGAAGGTTTGCTGTGTCTCCCTGCACAGTCTCAAGGGCATGGAGGAGATTCTAGGAGACAAGCAGTTACATCTAGGAGAGCTGGAGAGGGCCTTAGAAGGTCCATAACCCATCAGCAGGACCAGTATCTGCTCCTTTGGGCAAGGAGGAACAGGATGAGCACTGCCAGAGCCCTACAAAATGACCTCCAGCAGGCCACTGGTGTGAATGTCTCTGACCAAACAACCAGAAAGACTTCATGAGGGTGACCCAAGGGCCCCATGTCCTCTAATGGGCCCTGAGCTCACTGCCCAGCAGCATGCAGCTCGATTGGCATTCGCCATAGAATACCAGAATTGGCAGATGCACCACTGGTGCCCTGTGCTTTTACAGATGAGAGCAGGTTCACCCTGAGCACGTGACAGAAGTGAAAGGGTCTGGAGAAGCCGTGGAGAACATTATGCTGCCTGTAACATCATTCAGCATGAGCAGTTTGGTGGTGAGTTAATGATTGTCTGGGGCGGCATATCCATGGAGGGTCACACAGACCGCTACAGGCTTGACAAAGGCACCTTGGCTGCCATTTGGTATCAGGATGAATTCCTTGGACCCATTGTCAGACCCTATGCTAGTACAGTGGCTCCTGGTGCACGACAATTCCTGGCCTCATGTGGTGAGAGTATGCAGGCAGTTCCTGGAGGATGAAGGAATTGATACCACTTTCCTGACCTAAATCCAATAGAACACCTCTGGGACATTATGTTTTGGTCCATCCAATGCCACCAGGTTGCACCTCAGACTGTCCAGGAGCTCAGTGATGCCCTGGTCCAGATCTGGGAGGAGATTCCCCACAACACCATCTGTCATCTCATTAGAAGGATGCACCGATGTTGTCAGGCATGTATACAAAAACACAGGGGCCATACAAAGTGCTGCGTACAATTTTGAGTTGCTGCAATTAAATTTTGACAAAATGGACTAGCCTGCCACATAATTTTTTCACTCTGATATTTGGGGCGTCTTTGAATTCAGGGCTCTGTAGGTTGATCATTTTCATTTCCATCAAACGATGTGGCATCCTTTCGTTCCTAACACATTACCCAGTCTATATCAGTATAGATATCCAGGAGGATTTCTTTTTCCCATTGAGATCTGATGTGTTATATAGCAAAATACCCGCGCTTGACAGCGGAGAAGTAAAAAGAAAAGGAAACATTTTAATAATAACGTAACATGATTGACAATGTAATTGTAAATATATAATATATATTGTAATATATATATACAGGCAAATACATTGACTTTATGAATATATAAAGTCGGTGTCAGAATATATAAAGTCAAAACTTGAATATATAAAGTGAAAACTTGAATATATAAAGTCAGCGCTGGAATATATAAAGTCAAAACTTGAATATATAAAGTCATTCCCGAATATATAAAGTCAAAACTTGAATATATAAAGTCAGCGCTGGAATATATAAAGTCATTCCTGATTATATAAATTCAACATCGGAGTATATAAACTCACTCCTGAATATATAAAGTGAAAGTCAAAATCTATTGATTGAAATGACTCTGAACTGAACTAAGTTAACAAAAACGTATTCAGAAAAATAAATTAAAAAAACACTGTTCGGTTAATGTTTTGAAAATGATGCATGTGCCCTGCCTAGGATTGGTTCCTGCCTTGCGCCCAGTGTTGGCTGGGATTGGCTGCAGCAGAATCCCGTGACCCTTCGTCGGATTCAACGGGTTGGGAAACGGATGGATATTCCAGCGCTGACTTTGTATATTCCGACGCTGACTTTATATATTCAAGTTTTGACTTTATATATTCCAGCGCTGACTTTATATATTCAAGTTTTGACTTTATATATTCCAACAGTGACTTTATATAATCAAGTTTTGACTTTATATATTCGGGAATGACTTTATATATAAATGTTTTGACTTTATATAGTTAATTTAGTCATCATTACATAACTTTTTCTTTACCATAGAAATTTAAAGACTAAATTCAACTTCCATTCCTAACAAAGATTTTTCAGGCGACTAAATAGAACCCACTTATATCCAAATTCGAGCTATTGAGCTGTCGCCTGCCTGCCTGAATAAGTCACCCTCGCTTCGCTCTTACTTTTTTACCTATCATTTAATCATGGCTAGTGGCGGAAAAATTATAAAATGGAAGGAGGATTACACCGAGTATGGCTTTACCAAAACAATTATTGATGGCGAATCGATTATTCATAAAGCTTCAATTGGTGATCTGTTTTTCTGTGTTAACCTCATATTTTTTCATACTTCTTCTCAAACCAAGGGGGTGCGAGGGTAAAATGAATCGGGAAGCGCTGATCAATGTAATCGGTGTACCAGGAAATCATGCATTGACAGAAGTTCCCCTTTGTTTGTAATGCAAAGTGTGATTAAATGCATGATTTTTTAACGCGTTATGGAGCACATGCATCGAAGATTCTCAGGTGTGCTTGTGCTAAGAAAAGGAAACATTTTAAAAATAACGTAACACGATTGTCAGTGTAACCTTTTGTAAGTAGTGCCTGGAGGATTCAGTGTGGAGAAACTGTAGAGACAGCGTGTGTATTAACTTGTGGATTTTTCTGTGAGTATTTGGTGGCAGCGTCACAAACTCACTTCCGTATTACACTGCGTTAGCTGCGGAGCTCAGCTCAGAGCGAAATGAGGTGAATGGGAGGGGAGATGATGACGTGACTCCCCTACCTGCCTTAACTGTCAATCCCCCACAAACACAGTCTCGGATTTTGCATAAGCACAGCCCTCACCTGCAATTTTAACTTAGTTACAAAGTGATCAAAACTCTCGTTTATATCCTGCGTCCTCTCATTAAACTTGTATCCCGCATTACCCGTGGGCATGACAAACGCCAGCGGCAGCCTATCAATGAATTTAATTTAAACTTTAGGTTTACACCGTGCTTTGTTTCCGAAGTAGCAGCACTCATGAATATGGTTGCATATGTCACTTGCTCGCTTCTTATTGTTTCGCTGCCTTCTCAATTATATAATGCATGTTTTCTTCAGCACTTTTTGGAGCTCTTCCTGGTGTTCTACGTACTGTGTTGACAGTCAGTTCACGCGATTAAGTGGGAGGCGTGATGATGTCACATGAAACTCCGCCCCCCCACGGCTTTCGAGCTCAACTCCATTACAGTAAATGGAGAAAAATAGCTTCCAGTTATGACCATTACGCGTAGAATTTCGAAATGAAACCTGCCCAACTTTTGTAAGGAAGCTGTAAGGAATGAGCTTGCCAAATTTCAGCCTTCTACCTACACGGGAAGTTTGAGAATTAGTAATGAGTCAGTGAGTGAGTCAGTGAGTCAGTGAGGGCTTTGCCTTTTATTAGTATAGATATATATTGGTGTGGCCACCCTGCAGTCCTTGCTTTTCTTTCTCAAAGTAACGGATCGCCACACAATCAGCTCTCTAATAGATGTTAAGCCATCTGTAAGCTTAGAGTGCTGATTCTTCAAAAAGTTTAAGGAACATTGAACTATATTCGTAGTACATGTTTAATTATTCTATCCTTCACGCCAGTCCCAGTGAAGAATATGGATTATTTAAATGAAGTTAAACTTTTTCCTGTATAATATAATAAACATATTTTGCTGCATTTCATTTTAAAAATGATATCGTCATCATATGTAAATACGCGCTTTATAAAGTGGCGCAGGTTGTGCAATATTATAACTGTAGTACAAGTTTACAGTGAGGTAATTGTACTTATAAGTACAAACAGTTCTACAAGGAGCAATTGATTTAGTGCGTTTATAGTTCTTGGGATCAAGCTGTTTCTGAACCACGAGGTCCGTACAGGAAAGGCTTTGAAACGTTTTGCTGTGGCTAAGACAGCATGTGTTTGATTCTCTATCCCGATAATTCTCTTTCCGATCAGCTGCTGCTGTGATTCACACTCAGATCCAGTTATATAAATACTCCGAGTGGTACAGTGAGAGTAATATGGAAAAAGATGATCTGCTGTGGCAACCCTAACGGGAGGAGCTGAAAGAAGACGAAGAAGGTGCAGTGAGAGTAACAACGCAGTTATGGTATCTGGAATACTATGGCTATTTCCTGGATCATTATATTCTTACAAGTTAATTACAATCAGATGCATTACACTAATAAACAATATGCGGTTAGTTTCAGTGTATTTATAAAGCCGTGTCAGGAAAATAAGGAGTATCCACACAGGAACAGTAGCACTGCTTTGATGCTGGGTGCCGCCAGTCTGCAAAACCGACCAGAGAACTTGCGTACGACAAGGTATGAGGAACCATGGAAAAGTGCGTGGCTTTACGTCAAGTGTAGGTTTTATACATCGCGATTTGAACGTGGAAAAGTTCTTACGCAACATTTCTGTGTGTACGCACCGTTTATACATGAGGCCACAGGGTTCCTTTTCACTTGCATCAATCAAATCTAGTAGTGATGCTTTTCTTTGTTGATGACATTCTGTAATAAAAATGAAACAAATTTGCCACTAAGGCCATATAATGCATTCATATTTTCATTGTGTTTACAATGGAAATTTATAGAAAATAGTAACATAAGTTTACTATTTAATGCACATTCATACATTAAATTATAAAGTGGGTTAAAGTAACTTTCGATCATCACATGCTACTACCTTATGCTTCTACCTTATGCTTCTTAATCGCAGATGTGATTAGCATTTTTTTTCTACCAGTCAGTATTCTTTTATTTTGCAAGCATTGGCAGTGCATGCAAGTGGATCTCAATATAATGAGATCTGTCTGCAGTGGGAGAGCTGCTGGTTGTCTTGGGACAATCATTTGCCACCAGAAACCACCCTGTCTAGTCAATATACTCTACTGGGTAATGCACACCTCCTATGGCACACAAACATTATTGCATAAGTCCCCATTTGAGCCTTGGTAACAAAATATAGTGCCAGCCTTAAAAAACCTGGCTGTGATGGGGGTGGGGTCTGGTGACAGGAGGCAGATTTAAATGAACTGGCAGCCGCTTGCTTGTCAGTGGCACAGTGGTTGCTAGCAACTGGGGCCTTAGTGTGGGATGCTTTCAACAGACCCTTGTGTGACTGAGTAGTCCTATCTAGGGTCTGCACTGATCACCCTTTTTGTTTTTCTAGAAATTTCCTACTCAACTCACTCCTGGATAGGCTACTGCACCTATTGGGACATTCCATCCTGCTGTTGAAAACAGAAGTCAATAAACTTTAAATTGGCAACCAGGAATGTGCAAACACTTTTTGGACTCCTACAATAACTTGGACAGAACCGTTCATAGAACAGCTCTTGTTTCAGCTGAACTGAGGCAATATAACATAGATATTGCTACCCTAAGCTGAACCAGACTCCTAGATGAAGGATCACTAAAGGAGGAGAAAATGGGTTACACCTTTTTCTGGAAAAAGAAAGGATACCCTGCTGACGAGCAACATGTTCATGGGGTGGGGCTAGAAATCAAAAATACACTTCTCCCAAGCCTGACTGAAGCACCAGTAAGTGCCAGTGAAAGACTAACGTCTGTAGACTGTACCCACTTCCCCCAGAAACTCTTTGTCACACTACTCACTGTTTATGCACCCACCCTTCCATCATAAAACGAGATCATCCCTTCTAACACTTCTATTAGTCACTGGATGAAGACCTGAGCAAGATTTTCAAGAGTGACAAAATCCTCTTACTTGGTGATCATAGAGCTTGGGAAGTCAAGAATTACAGGATATGGAGTGGAATGCTTAGTTAGCACAGTATTGTCCCCTCTTTGTGTTGAGCTTGACCTAGCTATTACCAACACACGGTTCCATCAAAAGAAGAAATAAAAAATATGGATACACCCTTGGTCCAAACATTGGCACCTACTGTAATTGACTATATAATTATAAGATGCAATGAAACTAACAATGTTTTTATAACCTGTGCTGTGAGAGATGCAGATTGCTGGAGTGACCATTGTATTATAGTGGCCAAACTTTGCCTAAGAGTATGCCCACTAATCAGATTACAAATGGGAGCCAAGAAAAAAAATTACATTTGTGAGAGGTAAAATCTTTGAACAAACTTGTACCATGCTAAAAATATACCAATGACATACAAGTCTGTAAAAGTTTCAGTTGACTGTTTGTACTCTATATTAAATAATTTATATTTTAATAATGTAAGAGAAATATAGATAGTATAGGAAAGTACCATTGACAGTAGCTCTTTTTTATTTATTTATTGTACTGATAGCAAAAAGAACAATGAGCACCAAAGTAATTGATTCTATTTCCATGGAGTGGGTAATTCACAAAATATTGGCTGCTTGTCTTTGATGAAGCCTTTCTTGAGTTCTTGCTTGGAATGGAAGCATGCTTTGAACCAGGCCATTAGCATTGTTCTCATACCTGCTAATTTCTGGTGTCAATAGAAATGAGTTATTTATTATTTTTTAAGTTACTGATGTCAATAATAAAGGATTCACCAACAAACTGACAGGATAAAGTGCTAACACCTAAACAGAGGAAAATGTAACACACAAAAACAAATTAGTGAGACAAAATCCAATGCGCCAAACAGTGTTGATAATCTGAAGTAACTCATCCGCGCCGCCTACTGTCAATCTTTTACCAAGGAAATAAAAAACATTCCGGATGACAAATGAGCAACAAAAACAAACAAAAAAACAAAAATGACGCTGATACAACTAATATACTGTAAGATTGTCAAAGAAAATTACCAAAGAGTGATAACTCTCAAATACACCAAGTGCATACTTTGCATTTAAATCATTCTCTGCCCTGGGGGTTTCCTCCTTTAGATTTTTGTTATTGATTTCTACCATCTCTGTGCTTGGCAAAATTTTTTCAAATGACACTTCACAGTATTATATGATTTCAAAATACTATTGTCAAATATTCATTCATTTCCATTGTTAAGAGTGACTGTATAATTCTTACAGTGAAGCTGATCCCTGTGCAAAACCTGATCCTTCAAAATGCAACTACAGATACCATCCAAGTCAGGTGGACACGAGTAAGGGGAGCCTCCGGGTACCGTTTAACCTGGTCCTCATCAGGTATGTACAGTATGTGATGTTATTAAAAAATGAAAAGTTTAATGCAGTAAGCAGCATAGAAAACATAATCCCTTATTTACAGACAAATAGATTAATGCAGTCCAACATGTTAAATATACAATGATATGGATATTTAAATACAGTATACATACAATATGTAAAACAAAACATTCTTCAAGCTGTTTCAAATGACACATGATCAGATCCCACTCCTAGCTGTTCTCTATTTGGAATCTGCATGTTTGTGTGGGTTGTCTGAGTGTGCCCTGTGATGGAGTTACTTCCCGTCCAGGACTGGTTCATGCTTTCAGTCTCATGATTATGGGCTCCAAACCTAACACTGCTCTTAACAATGTTAAGTGAATTTGAGAATAGTATGTTATATGTCATGGTGGCACAGTGGTTAGTTTTGCTTACCTGATCCAGTATACTGGATTTGAATCATCATCTTGTCATCGTTCGTGTGGAGCAAATGATTTCTCCCTGCATTTCGCTTTCCTCTGGATGCTGTGGGTTTCCTTCTACATCCCCAAAATATCTGTGCTGGTTTAAAAGGTTATTCCAAATCATCCCAGTATAGGTGTGGGTGTGTGCGTGACAGAGTACTGTGATGAACTGACTCCGAAATTTGAATATATATACCTGTATATATATAGTATATATATACATACAGGGTTGGGCAAAAATAGGTTTACAGTTGTGAGTATGTGAAACACATAGTTTATTCTTGAATTATTATTTATTTATTTATTAATTATTGTATTGTTTATTTGTATTATTTGTCTTCTGATTTGCCTTCTTCTTCTTAGAACTATTGAATTAATAACGCTGTTGTAATAATCATAACTTGTATGTCTTTTTCCATACAAAAAAATTTAAACCTAGTTTTGCCCACCTCTGTGTATATATATATATATATTCAAATTTCTGAGTCAGTTCATAACAGGACTATGTATACATATACATATATATAGATATATTATGTTACTTGTTTAGGTTTACATTTTTTTTATATGAGACAATACAATGAGAGAGGAAAAGCTGATGTGCTGTATATTTTATTTGTGAATTAAATTTGTGTTTGTACATCCAATCCAAATTGAATAAAGGCAATTAAGTTATGCCTTCTAATTTATATACAGTTATAAATGCTATACTGTATATATTTAGTATTAAAAATCCATTTTACTAATGCAATATTTGTCATTTTTGGCTAGATGGGCTGCTATTTCAGGCTGTTTTGTGCCACTAGATGGTGGTCTTATCACAGATTTAGAATACAAATATCAGCAAAATTACATTCTTAACCTATTTCTTCAGTGAGAAAATAAAGTTTTATAAGACTTATTAAAAACTAATGTTACTAATTGTTTTTTTAGAGGGCTACATAGAGAATGTTAACCTTGGGGAATCCTATCAGTTCTACATGATTCAGGGACTGCATCCTGGCTCAGACTACACTGTCACCATTAATCCAATTTTTGGTGACATCGAGGGACCTGTAACAACTGGAGTAGCTCGAACATGTAAGGATCTTGCTTTATAAATATCAATCATAATTAATTTATTCACCTCTAAAAGTTTTGAAAAAACTGCTTCTAAATGGCTCAGCTGATGAGATTTGAATATTTTTTTTTAAATCATTAGAACGATCGAGAGAGGAACATACTATTGAGCCCAACAAAGCTTTCTAGTCCTATCCACTTAATTCTTCACATTCAGTACTGTGCCATCTATTTTAAATTGTTATTCTGCTTTTAATGAACCATGTGATATAACTATTTATTGTCGGAGTAGTGTGAAACACATTAGTTAGTGTTGCTGCCCTGAGGCTCCATCAAATCCTGGCTCTACCACTGCATGTTTTAATGTGCTTTGTCTGTGTATTCCTGATTTGCCTCTAATCCCGGATATGTTCAGATGAAGTCAAGTGACACCTTTAAATTGGCATTTTGTTGGTGTGTGCTTTTGTAGTGGACTGGGTCTCATTAAGAGTTAGGCTAGGAGCAGGTTTTAGCACCCTTTCACTTTGTTATGGAATTAGCATGTCCAGAAAACAGATGGATGAAAGTTTATGGTTAGCATGGTAACGTGTCTTACATTTGCAAGGACATAGATTCAATTCTTGTCTTTGCATAGTTCACATTTTACTCTTATATCTCTGTAGGTTTCTTTCATTATTAGATTTAAACCATAAAACTTGTTTAAATGAGACTCCAGCCTGGCTTGCTATGAGTCAGAATGTATGTGTGAGTGTCCCTAGTGATGACATTTTATCCCATCCTGAGCTGGTTCCTGCTTGGCTCCAAATATGATTGACACAAAATCTGTTTTTTTCTATCCAGATCTGGTAATAGAGGACAAATTGCAAAAAGTAAGATATTAAATACATGATATTGTGACGTCCCATCAAATAAACACACTCAGGAGCCGCTTGTCCGAGGGAGTCTTGCAAATGCCGATTGGCTTTTTCTCCACCCGTCGTCTGGGTCACGGGACACCTCCAAATCAAACAAAGATAATTCACCTTCATCCTATCTACCTCAGCCCACGCAATGGCAAGACACGTCACACTGCCCCCTCCTCCACTCCTCGTCCCTGAGGAAGCATATAATCATGCAGATGTCTTGGCAGCTGTCTTCGCCGGCATGGGCGTCTGTTAGTGGAGTCAGGCTGGGAAAGTGATGTAACATCTGAGTGAGGATTTGTGGAAGGTGTTGTGGCAGTCATGGGTGCAGGTTGTGAAGGAGCACAACCCTGGTAGCTGGCCAGATGGTCCTGATGCAAAAACACTCTCCTGCCTGTAAGTGGTAAATGGACCAAGTAAACAACCTCCCCCATCCGTTGCAACATCTGACAGGGTCCCACCCAATGACTGTCCAGCTTTGGAGAGCGTCCCTTCTGTCTTTTTGGCCCATACACCCAAACTTGATCGCTTGCGTGAAAAGGCAGCCCCCTGAACCTGAATGTCATAGTGGCGCTTCTGTTTCTCTGCTGCTACTGTTATCCGGCCCCTTGCAAAGTTATGTGCCACCTCCAATCGGTCCTGCAACTTGCAAGCATAATCAGGGTCCGGAGGTTCAGCTGGGGTGTCATGGGAACACCATATACAAGTACAGACGGTGTTCACAGCTCTGGTCCCAGCATTAATAAGGCAGGGGTGCATCCAGAGGATTCCTGCACATCAGATTGGCAGGCCATCAGAACCAGAGTCAACTGCTGGTCCCAGTCTTTTTCATCTTTAGAGGTGGTAAGAGCCAGCTGTGTGGTTAGAGTCTGGATAAACCGCTCGGCTAGCCCATCACTCTGGGGATGTAGTGGGGTGGTTCCAGTTTTCTGGATGCCAAGACTATCACATACTTTTTTGAAAGACCTGACTTTCAAAGTTTCTCCCTTGGTCTGAATGCAGTTCGACAGGCATCCCAAACTGACTAAAGATTCCTGAAATTAGATCTTCAGCAACAGTCTCAGCTTTTTGATTAGGCAGGGCATAGGCCTTGTGCCACTTGATAAAACAGTCCATCGTGACTAAAACTAAAATGGCCCCAGAATGTCAATTGCCACCCGTTCTATTGGAGCCCCTACCTGATACTGTTGTAGTGGGGCAGTAGACCTTCCTTGGGGTCCTTTCCTGGCTGTGCATAAATCACACATGTGGCAGTAGTCCTCTACATTGCGCCTGCACTGTCCCCAATAAAAAATCTGCCTCACCTGCCTTAAGGTCTTGGTGACTCCAAAATGACCAGCTCAGGATCTCTTCATGCAGCTGTTGTAGTACAACAACCTGCCACCTCCCTTCTCCAGTGGCAGAATCCCTCCACTGTCGCTTCAATATCCCCTCTTCCACAACCAAGCTGTCCCACTGGGACAAAAGACCCTTAACTGCAGGTGACTCAAGTGCCACTTCCTCCCAGCAGGGACGATGCTGTTCCTCTTTACAGTGGAGGACCTTCTTGACCTCTGGGTCACATTCCTGACTGACTCGACACTCCTGGGCACAACCTGGCATTGAAAGAGCTTGGCACTGAACCTTATCAGGATCCTCACAGCTTTGATCTTGACGCTCACAATAGGCACACCCCTGGTCTTAGCAGGGTCATCGAGACAGAGCATCTGCATTTTTGTGTTGCTCTCCAGGTCAATGTTCTATTCGAAAGTGGCAAGTCTGAAGCTCCTCCAACCAGTGAGCAATCTGACCCTCTGGTTCTCAAAAAGACAGTAACCACTGGAGAGCAATATGATCTTTGTGGACCACAAAAGAGAGGCCACACAGGTAGTGCTTGAAGTGACGAACAGATTCCACCAGGGCGAGAAGCTCCCTCTGAGTCACGCAATAATCCGTCTCAGCTCTTCTGAGAGCACAGCTATAGTAAGCCACCACAAGCTCTCCCTCTGGGTCCCGTTGTGACAGCACAGCCCCTAAGCCCACATCACTGGCATCGGTGTCAAGGAGGAATGGCAGTTCAATATTGGGTGGAGCCAAGATCAGTGCACCACGAAGGGCTTCTTTCAACTTACAGAAGGTGGCTTGTTGGGCCCCCTCCCCCCACTGGAATGCTTCATCTGGGCTCAATAAGCGGTGCAATGGTGCAGCAATAGTGGCAAATTCAGGTACAAATCGCCTATAGCAAGAGGCCAGTCCAATAAACTCCCGAATCTGCCTTTGATCCTGTGGCTCTGGCCACTCTTCTACAACAGACACCTTATCTTTCTCTGTGATAACACCTCTTTGACTCACACGGTGACCCAGAAATGACACTTCTCTCCAGAGAAGGTGGCACTCATCAGGATGAAGTTTAAGGTTGGCCACATGAAGCTTACTGCAGAACTTCCCTCAAGGACTCCAGAGCCTCCTGGAATGTCTTGCCATGAACCAGTAAATCATACAAGTAGACAAGACATTGAATACCAGACATTCCTGCCAATACCTTGTCTATTAACCTTTCAAATGTAGCTGGAGCATTACAAAGACCAAAAGGCCTAACTCGGAACTGCCAGAGTCCCTTTCCTGTGGAGAATGCAGTCTTAGGTCGAGCTTCAGGTGTTAGCAGCTCCTACCACTAGCCACTGCGCAGGTCTAGTGAGGAAAACCAGGCTGATCCTGCCACCAGATCCAGGTACTTATCAATGCGAGGCAAATGATAGAAGTCCTTGATGGTTACAGCATTTACCCGCTGGTAATCAACACAAACACGCCACTTGCCATCCTTCTTGGGGACAAGGACTACAGGAGAGACCCAGGGAGACTCAGAGGGTTCGATAATCCTGGCACGTCTCATCTCCTGCAGAATGTTCTCGTCTTCTGTCTGCCTAGCCAGTGTCATACGTTTGATATGGGAAGCACCCCCAGTATTGATGTCATGTTGCACAAAGTGAGTCTGGCCAACATCTGCGGAGGTAGCAAAATGGTCCCTAAAGTCATGTAACAACTGCCAGTGCTGTCACTGTTGCTTGTGTGTTAACACTTTCCTGTTGGCATTCCAAACAGTTCGGACAACCTTCATTGCTGGTACTGGTTGAGTGATGTTAGTGGGAATAGGAACATGTTCTTCCTGGGGAGCTACCACTGCTGGATCCCATCGGCTTTGCTGGTGCCCTAACAAGGGGAGTGTCCCAATGCCTTGAAGATACAGAGTCCCCATTGGAAGGTCTATTCGTGCTCCAGCTGCTTGTAAGAAATCGATTCCCAAGATACAGCAGTTGTTGATATTAGCCACCCAGACATCCTGCACTCACTGCTTCTTTGCAATACAAATGCCTAACGGGGGGTCATCTCACCTGTAGCTGTCATAAACTTAGTAGAATTGGCTGTACATAGGACCGTTACATCCAATATGTCAGGATGGATAATAGATGCAGTTGACCCTGTATCCACCAGTGCCTTTTATGCATGGCCCCCAATCAAAACTGAAAGGAGACAGTAATCTCCCTCACCCAACTGACCAACAGGGACTGTTTTTGGGTCTAGCGTCGTCCCTCCTACACCAGTCCCTTGTCATTTTCTGGCACAGTGCTTACTTGGGAATATTCTTGTTTAGCCCTACTTGGGGCAGTCACGCTGCAAGTGTCCATGTTGTCCACAGTACCAGCAGCATGGTGGGTGCATTAGGCGTGAAGGATTCCTGAATTTCTGTACTGTAGTCACTGGAGCCACCGCCTCATAGTCTTGTTCTACATCTATGGCCTTAATTTGCTGGATAGTTTCCGGTCTCCTCACCTTTTTCAACCTTGCTGATGCAAGAGGTGCTTGGCTGTAACCCTGTCTGAGTATTTGTTCTGCCTCCTGGGCTGCAGACAAAGCTTGTTCCAAGGTCTCACGCTTATCGAAATGGACCTGCTGCCGGAGATATGGTGGGCTCAAACTCCGCAGAAATGCCTCCTTAGCTAACTCTGCCTGCACTGATCTGTCAAAATGGGAATAACCCGGTCACACTAGAGACTATACATGTGCTGCAAATGCCCCCAGGGCCTCAGTTGTCCTGCGAATCCTTTGCTCCAGCTATTGTCTTACTGCAGCTTCACAGCTTCGACATGGCCAAAATGTCACTCCAATGCAATTTCCAAAGCATGGGAATTTAACAGCTCATCTTCCGGCACATCTGTCAGTGCCACCAATGCATCACCATCCAATGCTGCAGCCAGCTGCTCAGCTTGGTCCTCCAAACTCCAGCCATTTGCCCTGGCAATCATGCTAAACTGAGTGTTGTATGCTTCCCAAGACCCAGTTCCATCAAATCTGCCAATCTATAGACAGTCCCACCCATCCGTTGTGTCTTTATTCCAGCACTCACATGTATCGCCTCACCTATCCACCCTCAGCCATGTGTACTCCCTTCAGCGTAACAGTTCTGTGTAGCCACGGCACCATCCTTCAGCCAGCACGTTTATTGCCTTTACATCTACGTGTGCCAACAACTGCCCTGCTCCATAATCCCCCGTCCATCCTTACGTAATTGCTAAATAAAGGAAGAGCTGTTTAAATTCAGGCAATGCCAACACACTCGGGAAGCGCTGCAATTCTTTTGTTCCTATTGCTCCGTCTGGCCTCGCATTAAATTAAGCATCTTCCATAAAAGTGGATCGCTCTGCACGCTCAACGGCATTCAGCCTAATAAATGCAAACTGTCGCCATTCCTTTTGTCTAATAACCAGATCCCACTTCTGGTCACCAATGTGATGTCCCATCGAATAAACACACTGAGGAGCCGCTTATCTGGGGGAGTCTTCCAAATGCCGACTGGATTTTTATTGAATATGTTGCGGTATAAACTGTGCCCTACCACCGCCCGTTGTCTGGGTCATGGGGACACCTCCAAAATAACAAAGATAATTCACCTTTGTCCTATCTACCTCTTTAACTGTTTGCTCCCTTCACCACTTGATACTGTCTTCCTTTCGCTCCAGCAACAACTACCACTTCCAGCCACCAACTCCCCTTTTCTTCACGCACCGTTAATTTACCTAGATCCCTGTCACTCAACTCTCTCTCTCTCTCTCGGGAGGTGCCCCAAGCCCTTACAAAAAGTGTTCCCCCAAGACTCCACCCCAACATTGCTTCCACTCCCTACAGACCATGCAATGGCAAGACACATCACAATATATTTAGTTTTGTCCTTGTGGCTCTAGTTGACACCTAAAGAAAATCATTTATTCTGCCTGTACAAATAAAATGTATATCACAGCTCTGTTTTCCACAAATGACACTACAGTACATGCATTATTTCTTATTATTCTGTTTATACTTTCAATTTTTCATTCAAGGCACTTAATTTTATTTTAGTTAAACAGACCTTGATGGACTATGGTGGGTAGTACGGCTGCCTATGTGGAGTTTTCTGCATTCTACATGTGTATGCTCTCGAACTGTGTATCTCCCTTTGATTCCATACAGGAACACGTTCAGAAAATGAATAAATAAATTAAACCGATGAAAAGACATTATGGTTACATTTGAGTTTGGTTATACAGTCCCTTGACTTTCTGTTAAATTTCATATTTTTTTTTTTACAATTTTTTTTGTAAGAAATTAAACCAACATGCAGTCCAATTAGAAAAGTATGTGTACTTATCTGGGTATCCTGTTAATTTTACAGGAAAGCAACCAGCAAATCTCTGCATGTTCCACAATGCAGGAGTTTACTAGTTCAGCATGGCAGCAGCACTGTTCCTTCCCATTTCATTAAAGTTTTTTTTCTTTCATTATCATGTTTTTAATTTAGTGGCTAGCAGTGCTGTGCAGAATTTAAAGGTTACTGGTGTCAACACTAACAGTGCCATGATATCCTGGAATTCAGTGCCAGGTGCAACTGGATATAGGCTGGCATGGGGGCCAACAGCAGGTAAGGTAACCTTTTATTTACTATCCAATACAGTGAGTGTAAAGATGGTAACAAATTACTTGCATTTTTTACTGTCTTGCTCATAAAGTACTAAGTACAACTAATACAAATATAAAAATAAAAAGCAAACAAATCTGTTCAATAAAACAAAAGACACAACTGTTAAAGTATATCCTTTGTGATTTAAACTTAGTCATGTGACCCAGTTCTGTGGTTGTACTTAAGCAATGAGACCGAAAATTTGAGTCTGACTAAAGCATAATACGTGACATGACAAGTTATGCTTGTTTGTTTTTAGTGTAAACCACATACAAAATGTTTCATCATGTTAAAATTGTCAAGAATGTCTTTGTATAGTATTTTATGATTAGCTGGACACAATTGTACTGCCCAACCTAACAGCAAGAACTAGAATGTAATTTATAACAAATTATAAATTTCTTCTTTCAAATTAACAGGATCACTTTACTCATTACTTACTAAATACCTTTCTTTTATATTACTCTCTGAACCAGAGGTCATCAAATAGATTAACAGGCAAAATTCTCACAGAGCAAATAGATTTTTGGGCCGGCTGGTCCCTGCCATAACATAAAACACCAACAAACACACACCTGACACAACTTTATAGACACACTTCCTCATTCACTCCTGGATACCCCCATCTAGTCAGTCACTCATTCATATTAAACACATGATAAGTCAATTCAAACCTGTCAAATATCTGTCCAATTCGAGATAAAGAACAACTGAATTCATTATTGGGTTGTCATTCCAAATAAGCAAGTACAGTCACATCATTTTTTATGAACATCCACAGTGGGGTGATTTTTTTAGTGCTGATTATGAATAATGGATCTTCATTTTTTCTTTGATTCATTGGATTGGTTGTACTTTGGATTAAATTGACTTTTATCTTTTGCTTATATCAAGGGTTTTCAATTTCACTCCTAGGTTACTAGTGTGTTGCAGGATTTTATTTAAACTATTTTCACAAATCAGTTAGCCACTTTTACATCTAATTCATCAATTAATTAGCCTTTTTCTTATCTTATTTCGCATTCAGAAAAATGTACTATGATAGTTAATGTAAAATAAATTCAGCAATGTATATTTTTGCCATAGCTTTAAGTAATGAACTTTTCTTTAGTTTATCCATTTGACTTTACCTGCTGATGAGTTTGTTCCCTTAATTATATCCAAAGTGATGAGCAGTGCACACCCTGACAAGTAACACTAAATGCAAATGCGGAGCAGCTTCTTCAGTGTCATGTTCATTTATGGGCTAATCTGTAAGAAAAGGCTTCAGCATGACTCCCAACATTAAAAAAGGGCAACAATATTAAAAATCAAGAAAATGAAAATATTTTCACCTCAATGCTGAATACATTTACATAAAAATGTAACAAGCCCAATTTGTCATTTCTTTATTGACAGAAAAAGGTAAAAAAAAAAAACTGGAAACAGCTTACTTAATACAGACAAGAGTCCTGTTAAAAGCAGAAGAAGGCTGGGATGAACACCTGGAGCCACAGGTTCATTAGTCCACAGGACTGAACTATAGAACCACTGGCTTACAGTGTGTTTGATGGCTGAGTTTTAATTCCTGTGTTGTAATCCATATTTCTATGAATAAATCTAATTTTACTTGAAAAAGAAAGAAAATCCACATTGATTGTAACTAATCACATAACTTTGTCTGTTCTGTCAAGAAGTAACAATTAAAATTCATGTTGCATGGTAGCTGTCAAAATGATCTAGCAAGCAAACATCTTTGTCAAACCTGAATAAGAGGAAAACTGGTACCAAGAATCGTCCTTTTTAATGATGAGTGGACCGAAAATGATGTCTTTATAATGCTGTCATTCCAAAATGCTCATATGACTTTTCTAATCTGAATTCAAGCCGTTGCTCTCATAAAAGAGTACTGGCCAAGCACCATAAAGCCTTCACTGGTGCAGTGGAGTGAAAAGAAGCGAATACCTAAAGTTTCTGAATTTGTGAAACCGTTACTGCAGTTAGCTGAAACTGCTACATATTGTGTTCAGGTCTTGGCAGAGAATATCTTAATTTGATGTCTTGTCAGTCAGGTTAACTATATCCATAGGTAAAACAGACTTGGCACAATAGTGCCTTTAAGTAAAATACAGTACAGTAATCCCTCGCTATATCGCTTCGACTTTCGCGGATTCACTCTATTGCAGATTTTAAATGTAAGCATATCTAAATATATATCGCGGATTTTTCGCTGGTTCGCGGATTTCTGCAGACAATGGGTCTTTTAATCTATGGTACATGCCTCCTCAGTTTGTTTGCCCAGTTGATTCCATACAAGGGACGCTATTGGCGGATGGCTTAGAAGCTACCCAATCAGAGCATGTATTACCTATTAACTAAAACTCCTCTCCGGGTGTGAGCCGAGGGGCTGTTTGCACAGAGGCTGGTTGCCTAGAGGATACGAACGCTCCTCTAAAAAATACCGCTTTATTGCGGTGCTTTGACATACTTAAAAACCCAAAAGCACGTATTGATTTTTTGATTGTTTGCTTTAATCTTGCGCTCTCTCTCTCTCTGACGTTCTCTGCGCCTGACGGAGGGGGTGTGAACAGAGGGGCTGTTTGCACAGAGGCTGTTTGCTTAGAAGATACTGACGCTCCTCTAAAAAATGCCGCTTTATCGCGGTGCTTCGGCATACTTTAAAGCACAGAAGCATGTATTGATTTTTTGATTGTTTGCTTTTCTTAGCGAACGCTCTCTCTCTCTCTCTCTGAAATTCTCTGCTCCTGATGCGTGCACTCCTTTGAAGAGAAGATATGTTTGGATTCTTTTAATTGTGAGAAAGAACTGTCATCTCTGTTTTGTCATGGAGCACAGTTTAAACTTTTGACTAAAGGGAGTTATTTCATGTCTAGAGGGCTCTAATAATGTTAACAGTGTGGGAGAGTTTATAAGGGCTTAAAATATATAAAAATAACCATACAAACATATGGTTTCTACTTCACGGATTTTCATCTATCGCGGGGGTTGCGTTCCAGGAGGAGGGATTACTGTATATTGATATAGCAGAATTTTGAAAGGAACACCATTTAATCAAAAACAGTCAACATGAACTCAGCAATTTGCAGTCTTCTATTCGTTTACAATTAAAGTGATGTGGCAAAAAATCAAAATGAATAGATTCAGCACATTTTACAACACACTGCACTTCATTGTGTTTCCATTTGATTACAATTTAAATACTTTTTTTGCCTTTTTATATCTAATTCTTTACAAGCTCTTTGATCAAGATGCTATACTACAATGAACAAAAATATTAATGACATTCATAACATTTATATATTGATTTGATTAGGAATATATGTGTAACAAAAGCTACAAAATTCTAATTAAGCTATCATATGTTTAATTTAAAAACTTCCCTAACACACATTTTGCTTCATCTTCCTTAAACTATTATTAAACTTTTTCTGTTAATGATATTTTTTCAATGTGTTGAAAAACTGAAATGTTATCTTTCAATGTAAATCTCAAAATCTTGATTTCTTAACAAAGACATAGTTTTCCTTAATACAGTACCATAGTGAAACACAGTATAAAGTAATATCATAAAATAAGATCTTCTTCAGCATATATCTGTTAGCATGGAAACATTTAATACACTTTACATCTGCATAAAAATTGTGTGCATGTGTAGTACAAATTGAACAGGGGATGCAGATCGTGTAGTTATACTCGCCTTTTTGAATGTTGTGTGAAAAGGGATGCCTGCCCTTCAAGATAATTGTAACATTTAGATAACATTGGTTTAGAAGCATTGTAGCACTGCTGCTTTGCAGTAAGGAGATCATGGGTTCGCACCCCAAGTCCTCACTGTGGGGTAGCACTTTGAGTCGTGAAAAAATATTTATTATTAGGCATCTATGAAATGAAATTTCAGTCAGTAACTTTAATGTGATTAGAAAAAAGTAAACTATAATGTATTCCAATACTTTGTTTCTGAGAAATATAATTTCATTATATTAATGCTTTACATTGCACTCTGTTATCTCCAACTCTGCTAACAACCAATTTGGATAAGCATGTTAGGAAATCAAAGTACAAAGTACTTGGTATTATCAATGATGTGTGGTAAGCAGGTGTGGAACTTTTTCTGGTGGTTTAGTTACTGTCTATAAGGACAAAAAAATTAAAAGGAAGTGGTATGACTTTTTTTAATATCCGTTTTTTTTTAAACCCATGGTATATAAATGGTGGGGCAGTGATTACTACAACTATCTCATGGATATAGCGCCCTTAGTTTGAATTTGACCTTTGGCCATGTTGAGTTTGCACTTTTTTATGAGTCTGCATTGGTTTTCTATGGGTACTCCAGTTTTCCTCATATGTCCAAAAAGCCATTCTTTTAAGGCTAACTGTTGATTCCAAATTAGCTCTGCATGACTGTCCATCATTATACACTGGTACCCTGTCCAGATCTGTTTCCTACCTTGCTTTTAGTGCTGCCAGGACAAAATTCATCACCTTGAAACCCAGAAGCAGACTAAACAGATCTGAGAATGTTCTGTTCTGTTTTGTAATTGGTCTCTAAGGCACTCTTAGAGTAATATACCATTCTTGACTCCATTTTTCCTCCAAACTTTACCGGCCTTCCTGTCAGTGAGCTGTTGCATCCTCTCTTGTTTGTTTAATGGTATCTTGAAGATGGTGTACAGTATATTTGCTAACCTTAAAATTCAGTCAGTAAAGTACATATTGGGCCTGGTCTTGTCATACGGATAAATAAATGGACCTCATTCCTGAATTGCACAATCATCAGTTTTTATGAATCACTCTTAATACAGGTAGCATCCATGTTCTTTCCTTTTGTAGTCTCCCCAGGGTGTCAAAGCTTTAGGAGGGTTTTTTGAACTTCAGATCTTTCATGATTTCTTAGAAGATTATCATAGTCCTTCTTCTTCATTCTTTTTAATTTATGATTTTGCTTGATTCTTTTTAGTTTCCATCATCCTCTTTAATAAAACCCCTGTGTGCATCCAGGTGTCAGTCTGTGTGTCTTCTGGTGAAGTGCACATGTGTGGGGCCACACAGCATGTGTTCAGTCTCTTCCTGTGCATTCCCTGTAAATCTGTCTGCTTTGTGTCAGATTCCACTATAAAACCACAACACAGTCACCTTTTGCGTGATTTTGCCCGACACATCCATGATATCTTTCAAGTTCAGCATTTTCACTCATAGCTCATGCTGTTGAATTAAGCAGTCATAATTAAGGAAGTTGAAAAAAGTGTTCACCTCCTTGCAGTTGGCAATGAACCCATTGGAATGGCTCACCATTGCAGGTGCTCTATCAGTTAATTGATAACTGGTAATTGATACAAGTTTAGGTACTGGCAATTTTATTTTATTAACAAAGTCCTTGAATGTCCGAAAAATGTCTTCAACCCTAATGTGTTCTTTCATTGGTAAAAGTTTTGGTAGTTTCTCTTTCGTTTTCATGTCTTTAAATACCATCCTAATAAAGATGCATAATTGTGCTGTATTGCTCAGGTCCATTGATTCCTCTAACTAGAGTAAGAAACACTCATGCATATGTTATATCCTTTCAAGGTTGCTGCATCAAATCAACAGTTTATGAAACTTTGTCTCCCACACTTTTGCAAGGTGTGCATTATAGGATCAAGCTAGTTGCACTATACCCCCCCATCTACAGTCACATTCTTTACTGATTGTTGTCAGGGATACTCACTACTACTCCATGCCTCAAAAAAGTGGAATAAATTCCCCAAAATTTGCTGTGAAAAATCCGCTAGACTTCTGGAACTAAAATTATGCATTTTGCCTTTGTTGTATTTTACAGTAAATACATACAACTCTTGGCTTCATGGCATTAATACATTTCTAGCTTTTATTGTTTGCATCGAAAGCACAGAAGTGACTCACTTAAGGCAGGTGACACAAATAGAAAAAAGAATGCAAAATTACTGTTCAACTTAATTAATTACAGCTCTTGTCGTAAAAGTTATAGTGTACAATATGAAGACTGTGGCATTACAAGCACAGATGTTCAAGAAAAAAAAAACAAAACACTAAGTCTACTTAGAATACAAAGTGGAAAGCAACTGAGAAAACACTTGGCCTTTCAGAACTTATAATCTTCTTGGTTAAGGATGAGTATGTTCAGTTGTGGAGAGCCATAGGATCTTCAGGAACTGATTTTGACAAATCATTTAATTTCTGAATAGGAAATTAATTTGTCATTAGTTTAACTCCTACCTTTTCTTTATTAACCTATTTGTGCACTTAAAAATGCCTCAAATTTGTCAGAAAATACCCAGGCAGTTTTGTACCATTTGTTATACCTTAAGCAGTATAATTTGGCCAATTCATAAAGTGCTGTGTTTTTTTTTCCGCTTTCTTTAAAATAAGCATGATATGCTAATTAGATATTCAAAACTAGCCCTGTGTGAGTGCATTAGTGAACCTTTCAGGGAAACGTACATTGAAAAAAATATGCACACCTTGTAAAAGGGAGGAGTGATTAGAATTGCACTACATTCACAAACATTTATTACAACAAAAGATTCATTTTAATGAGACCACTACAAGATTAACTTGTTCATCTTTATTCTTGACTGTGAGATTAGTTTTACTTGTTGCAGAAAGAACAAACTCTTAAATGGATTATGGATCTTAAATAGTTCTGTGATGACTACCTGCTCTGTGATAAATAGTAATATATAATCATTTGTGGCTCAGAATTCAATTTTGTCTGCTAAATTATTTTAATTTTTTAATGTTCATATGCAATGTATCTTATATAATATTTTCACTGTGCAGTTTTGTAAGAAACTTGCATAATACATTCATTTTATTCTTAATACAAAATATATAATTGTAATGTATAAATTGTTTCTTGTAGAATACCACACCATTTTAAAACCTCATCTATTGGTTAAAGTCCAAACAAATAAAAAGTAAACTAAGAACAATCTGATCCAGATTTTTGATTTTGTGAATATACAGTATTTGAACAAATGTTTGCTTAGGTTATATGTACCTTCAGTGTTTAGAGAATGCATCACAGTATTGTTGAACATTAGACAACTATATTTTTGATTCATTTAAAGACAACAACCAAATAAGCCACTTAAAATGTGGAAAGACTGATGTGTATGTGGAAAAATGGATTTTGGCAATCCCTTTTTCAAACTGTTTATAAAAATGAGTTAATTTAACTCTCGACGTACTCTTCATCTACGGAGCCCCTGAGGGGACATTGTGTAATTTTTTTTCTGGGGATTTTTCAGGTGCACACCAGATAGTTTCAAGTGAGCACCAGATGGTTTGAAGTGAGCACCTGATAGTTTCAACTGCACAGTAACTGAAAAGGGGATCCATACCTATACATAATTTTTGAAACATATTAGTTATGTTTTATAGTTGCAAATGGAAATTGGAGACTTTATAGAAGTATACTTTCAGCTTGGTCTTAAACAGAAAGACATAGCATTTGTTCTTGCAGTTTGTCATGGATACATTATCACTGAAAGGCATTTAAAACATATATTGAAGTCTAAAGGTCTATTTCATTGTGAGGTCTAAAGCAACATTAGGGAAATTATTGTGTTTATACAGCAACAATTGCAAAGCTCAGGTCAGGTGTGTTTTCTCCAACACACAGGTATACTTTTTATAATTTGATCATTTTTGATTTTTTGCTTCTATTTCTAGTGTAGTGTTTTTTGGTGTTCACTTATGTTGTATGTTTTTTATTAATTCTTTTTTTTTATGTACATCTGCTTTTCATCACAATCGATAATGTAATTAAATGGAGTAGATGAATACGGAGCCCCTGAGGGGACATTGTATAATTTTTTTTTTCTGGGGCTTTTTCTGGTGCGCACCAGATAGCCTCAAGTGCACACCAGATAGTTTCGAGTGAGGACCATTGGTTCCAAAAGGTATTGGAGAAAACACCTTTTCATATTAGGCTAACCTCCTAACAGTGAAACAAAGATTAACATCCATCCATCCATTATCCAACCCGTTATATCCTAACTACCGGGTCACGGGGGTCTGCTGGAGCCAATCCCAGCCAACACAGGGAGCAAGGCAGGAAACAAACCCCAGCCCACCGCAGGATGCACACACACACGCACACACACTAGGGACAATTTAGAATCGTCAATGCACCTAACCTGCATGTCTTTGGACTGTGGGAGGATAGTAATTAAAACAGCACACAAACAGATAAAGTGAGAATGTGTAAACTCTGTACAGACAACATCTAAGCATGGGATTTAACCCAGCATGTTGGATTGATAAAGAAGCACTGTCCTTTGGTGCCCCAGTCTCAGGACTCTGAAATACAGTAATCCCTCCTCGATCGCGGGGGTTGCGTTCCAGAACCCCCTGCGATAGGTGAAAATCCGCAAAGTAGAAACCATATGTTTGTATGATTATTTTTATATATTTTAAGCCCTTAGAAACTCTCCCACACTGTTTATAAATATTCTCCGCACAGTTATACAGTAAACCCTTGTTTATCGCGGTTAATCCGCTCCAGACAGATAAATGAATTTCCACGAAGTAGGATTCTTTATTTATAAATCTAATATTTTCGCAGTTAGAGCATAGAAAACCTGTCTACAACCTTCTAAATACGTTTTTTAACATTATTAGAGCCCTCTAGACATGAAATAACACCCTTTAGTGAAAAGTTTAAACTGTGCTCCATGACAAGACAGAGATGACAGTTCTTTCTCACAATTAAAAGAATGCAAACATATCTTCCTCTTCAAAGTGCGTGTAAGGCGCGGAGAATGTCAGAGAGAGAGTAAAGTAAACAATGAAAAATCAATAGGGCTGTTGCGCTTTTAAGTATGCAAGCACAGCGATAAAGCAGCGGCAATGAAGGGATCAATGTGAAGGTAGCCTTTCAGCATTTTTTACAGGAGCGTCCGTATCTTCTAAGCAAACAGCCTCTGTGCAAAAAGCCCCTCTGCTCACATCTCCTTCGTCAAGCGCAGAGAACGTCCGAGAGAGAGAGAGATTAAAGCAAACAATCAAAAAATCAATAAGTGAGCTTTTGGACGCACCTCAATAAAGCGGCATTTCTTAGAGGAGCGTCCGTATCCACTAGGCAAACAGCTTCTGTGCAAGCAGCACCTCTGCTCACACCCCCTCCGTCAGGCGCAGAGAATGTCAGAGAGGTGAGATAGAGGCAGAGACAAGCAAACAATCGAGCACCGCGCAGACGGCATATCTTATAGCATTGAGGAGTTTTAGTTAATATGTAATACGTGCTCTGATTGGGTAGCTTCTAAGCCATCCGCCAATAGCATCCCTTGTATGAAATCAACTGGGCAAACAAACTGAGAAAGCATGTACCATAAATTAAAAGACCCATTGTCCGCAGAAATCCGCGAATCAGCGAAAAATCCGCAATATACATTTACATATGCTTACATATAAAATCCGCGATAGAGCAAAACCGCGAAAGTCAAAGCGCGATACAGCAAGGGATCACTGTAAAACATTTTTGCACAATTTAAAATGCCCTGTTTGTCCTTACAATCCTGGCATGAATACTTCATTTGAAATGCACTGCTTATTTCATACTTACTGGATGCCTTTTTTGTCTTCATACACTTCATTTTCAAACTTACTTGCATATGTTCATCTAAATGCATCAAGGAACAATATCATAATAAGCACTGAGATGAAAAAGCAGAGACACAAGGCAGTTAAGCGCAATAATGGGTGCCTTTCTTTCACAACAAGTGATTCATAGTAGCACTCCAATCAGAATGAGCTTTCACTGTTAAATCCCTTCAAAAATGCCCTGTAAAAATGAGAGTCATTTAACCAGAAAGGCTATTCCACTCTTACAGTGTTCGCAATAATCATCCAGTGTTGCTTGTGGTTTCCCCTTCCATCCTACAGTATGATCTGCAAGGCTGTCTTTATAATGCGCTGGGAATCTCCACCTGCCTTCTCGAGCCTCCCCGTACCGTGAATATACTGCTGTCAATCACCTGTCTAGCCCCAATCCCAACCGTCCATCTCTAGGGTGAAAATGATGAATACTGCAATACTTTAACCAAAATCTGCTTGCCTGCTGTCAGTTAAGGAGGGTTAACTGTATAGACAAACAGGAGTTAGAGTGGAACAGGTGTTTTAGACACAATTTTAAAAAGTCATCATCCAAATGGAATTTGTTTTGCATTCAGTTTTGAAGGAGTGTGCATATCTTATGATCATGCATTGATGTTTTATGTGAGTTGAAAGGTTGTATAATTCCTTAAGATAAACGTTTCAGAGTTTCTTTACCTAATGATCCTACTGTACATTGAGTGTTAAGCTATGTGTCAAGCTATAGATCCTTACTTCCATCTTTGTCTGCTGAATGCCCAAGGCACATTTTGTATTCATTCTGGGACTCTCTTTCCAGTGACAGTTTTTTAGTGTCTGTCACTAGATTCCTGTCCTTCATTCTCTCTTCCAGTATATCTCTTCTGCCTCAAATAGTTCATCTTTTGGATTTGTCCCCTTTCTCTCCCTGATTTCTTACTAGCAGTGGCCATTATCACTTGGAAGTATTGTTGCAAGATCTGTAACTGCCTCTCGCTGCCAACTTGCAGGTTCTTTTCCTTTCACTCATTATAAACGTTCTTTCTACAGTTTACTTCTACTTGAACTCTCTCATAAAGCCCCAAAATTCAGCAATAGAAATCTATGGTGAAATTGGTTAGGAGTCAGATGACATTTTTCCAGTATTGCATCCCTTATTATGACACTTGACCTTTACTCTTTAATTTGTTTCTTAATGCCTTCTTTCAGGATCTATTGTGTGTCATTGCACTGTCTCCGGTCAGCTCAGGCATATTTGTCCATACAGCTTTTTGATGTTTATTAGGGGCTGGGGCATAAACCTTTGGTGTGTAGGTGGGAGATGATCCCAATAAATATCCTATTTTCCATTCTACTGTGGCCCGGCTCAAGGTTGGCTTGTGGTTTGCATTTAATGCTTCCATAATAGACTCCTGTCCTAACAACCCTGAACTGGACTAAATGGGTTAGAAAAACGATAGATGGATTGACTTTGCATTGTCCAATGCAGGACTGTACACCTGAATAAACATACCATGAAAATCAGTAGAGAAGATGAGATGAGATGAGACATACTTTTTTTGCCTTGATGTTGTACAGAGCTCAAATAGTTCTAAGTAAGAAGAATGTCTAAAACTTGTTTGTGATATATGGGTTCAGGCCCACAAACCAACTTCTGTTCAGAATTACCAATTGAAGAGCTTGTCTTTCACTGAATGCTATAGCTGTTAATTTTTAGTTTTTATTTTTTTTAAA
Organism: Polypterus senegalus; assembly: GCF_016835505.1. Taxonomy (NCBI): domain Eukaryota; kingdom Metazoa; phylum Chordata; class Cladistia; order Polypteriformes; family Polypteridae; genus Polypterus; species Polypterus senegalus. The sequence continues at coordinate 86,381,194 of NC_053161.1, forward strand.
CATAATGAGGGTGGAGCCTGTGTAGAGACATATCAGCTTACTGAGCAAGTAATGGGTAAAAGGCAGATTTATAACCTTTTACCTGTTACTTGCTTTGTGACATGCCAAAGAAATAGACAATGAGTTATTTTTTCAACAGTACTAGCAATGTATTTTATCAGTGATGCTTCTTTTTTAACTATAAAAGCATGATAAAGAACAAAAAATATATTCAGCTCAATTGTAATTGGATGCAGTATTTCTTGACATCTTATCTCAAAATGGCTAAACGATGACATTTCAGCACAGTGTCTGATGATGTCAGAATTGCATTACTTTGTCATTAAAGAAATATAAATGCAAATTAATATGCGCTATAGATTTCCTAAACTGTCCACCTCTAAATTAGAATACAGATTTTCCTGCCCACGATTAGAATGACTCATCCCCTAAAAAATAGAGCTGTTAAAGACTACTTTAATATTCTTATTTTTTAAATATGTTTCACAGTGGCCTATTAAAGAGAGACAAAAGATGTTTGATGTTTTGCCAAGATGTGTTTGGCTTATTCCTAAAATAAATAAATGATTTATATGATTTTTTATGGTTAACTGTTATAAATGCCAATCATTTATCCAATTTTTTTTATTTCATTAAAAAGTAGATGAAGAGAAATGATCTGTTTTGGTGCTGTTTAACCACTATATATAATTTTCAAGAAACAAAGGAGTATTTCTTATATAACCTTTAGGCATTTTTTTCAGTGATAAACCATATTTTCCTTTCTTTCAAAAAGATAGATAGATAGATAGATAGATAGATAGATAGATAGATAGATAGATAGATAGATAGATAGATAGATAGATAGATAGATAGATAGATAGATAGATAGATAGATAGATAGATAGATAGAACTTTATTTGTCCCAAGTTGGAAATTTGTCTCTTTACAGAAGCTGTTCAAATAAATAAATACATGAATATGTAGATTAGTAAATGAATGAATAAATAAATACACACACACACTTTGGTCTGAACAAAAAAGAACATTAAAAAGAAAGAAAAGTTCTGACTTGGCTGTCACTGTCACAGTGAGGCATTATGCAGACATATTGCTATTGGTATAAAGGAGCCCTATTAGTGTTTCCGGACACATTTCTGCTGAATAATCCATTGCCTTAAAGTCATCAGTGTTAGTGTGCTGTAGAGAGAATATGCAGAATTCTTCATAATGCCATTCAATATTGTTTTAATTCTCTCCTCCACTATTACCTCCAGGGGCTTCAATGTGTTTTCTATGACTGAGCCTGCCTTTTTAATTAGCCTTTTGATTCGGTGGAACTCTATTGAAGTAAGAGTTGATGTTACCAGCCAATCACACTTCAGTGTAGAAAATTGCACTGGCCATCACAGAGTTGTAGAAGATGTGAAGGGTGTCACTTCCCACATTACAGGAACACAGTCTCCTAAGTAAAAAGAGTGTGCTCTTCCCTTTCTTGTATTTATTATATTATACAATTTAACCATGTTAGAAATGTAAATTGTACTACCAAGAGTTTTGCTTAACATACAAGTACATCTATTAAACACTTATACATTGCATAAAAAGGCATTGGGATGGGAGTGGGCCTTAATGAATGATCTGTTAGAGACACTACTACTCATGTCTCGGTTTTAATGTGGTCATCTGGACAAGTGTGTCAGATATTCCTGGAGATGTGTCAGTGAGCATCTGAAGATATATTTGATAAGAATGTTGTAGAAAGAAGCTGAAAAATAAAACAAATAAAAATAAATGGAGACTCTTAACTAATGATAGTGTAATAATATCTATTGCAAAATACACGTTTCTTAATTTCTTACAAAAACCAAACAAAATGACTAATTAAACAAATAAATTGGAACAAAAACTAGCAACCTCAGTACCATTCAAAGATTATACTGTATGTGGTAAATAATAATTCACAACAAAATTTCCAGTATTAAACTAATTTAAAAGTTTAAAGGCTCAAATGGAACAAATCAAGAAGAGACACCCTCACATTCAGAAATCAGATTAGTGACTAGAGCTAACAGAGTTCTCGTGTGGCTTGACTGGCTATGGCAGTTAACGATGGAGCCGTAGTAGGAGTGCCGGTGCAAAGCACAGGTATTGTATAAAAGAACTGAACCAAAAAACGAAATGTCATATTCAAGTTCAGAAGATGAATGTCTTATTATTCATACTACCAACTACCCTCAATCCTTTTAGTACAAAATGTACACTGTCACACATGGATAATAAAGTTAACTTGAAAATATATATTGAGGAGTAATGATTACAGATGAACCCAATAACAACGTTATTTAACAAAACATTAAAAAGACACCAGACATAGTCTGAAAAAAGGTCTTTTTCAAGGAGATGACATTTTTAATTGCCACCCTGTTTAAATTTTTATTGTCTTCATAAATGTGTAATGGTCATATACCAACTAACTCCCAGTAAACAGAGTGGTAAACTGGTGCGATTATCTGAGTAAGTCAAATCAAGTAAATCTTATTTTTAGAGCACATTTAAAACAACAGAAGTTGACCAATGTGCTGTGCAGCTTCCATTAATACACAAATACATATATAGATACAATAAATACACCAAAACAGATTAAACAAATAGTATAAATAGTATAAGTAATAGAATAAATAAAATAAAAGGCTTAAAAAGTGAAAAGAAAGGCTTTCAGGCAGGATTTTAAAGTGGCCAAAGTTGTTGCTGACCTAATGAATTGCATTGAATTAAATTCCTTTATTGTCATTGTACACCATGCAATGAGATTCAGTATGCAACTCTTCCACAAAATAACAATATTCTCAACATAAAATTACAAAAATAGCACAATAAAACAATACAGATATAAAATATGAAAACATAGGTACAATGTTTGCCAGAATACATTGTGACATGGGTGAGTGCAATCCATGCAGATCTTGGTGGCTTTCCTGTGGCAACGTTTGCTATTGATGTCCTCCAGGGCTAGAAGCTGATCCAGAACTTTCCTCTGTTCTCTCGACACAACCTGCAGTAGTTTAGCAGCTGTGCAGCTGAGATACCACACACAAATAAAGTAGGTTAAAATACTCTGCAACAGTAGTAGGTCAGCAGCACCTGTCGAAGGAGGCCAGCTTTCTTCAATATTCTTAAGAAAAACAGCCGTTGGTGTGCCTTCTTCAGCAGTTCTGTGGTATTAGGTGTCCATGAAAGATCCCTGTTTTTTTTTGCTCTGTATAAATATTGTTTCAAGGTCATTTGACAAGTTGTAAGGTTTAAGACAGCATGTGTCAGTAATTATTATTGTTATGTGTTTATTTTACCACAACAACATATGGTTTATGTGCGGTTGCCACCATTTTCAATAGCTGTTACAAGGATATGGTGCCAGCTGTTAGGCAATGCACTCAGGAAGTCAAGTCACATGATGTCATCAGCACGATTAAGTAGTTTCAAACATGTTTGACTGTTGTAATGATCTTCAGTTTAAAAATTCTAACACAATTTTTTTGGCTATGAGTTTTGCCTAGCATTTTTGGTAACTGTGCCTGGTTATCTTGATTGTCTGTTTTTGATGCCTTTTTATGATCCATCTCCTGATCTCTATTTGCCTGCTTCATTATGTAGCAGTGAAGTTTATGTTTTAAAAGGCAGCTGTGCTTTGCCTATGCTAATACCCAACTGAACAGTTAGCTCTTCTCTCTGGCATTTATTCATTATTTTTCCTTTTTCTCTTATGATAGTAGAGATGCATATTATGAGGAAGTTGTACTGTTGTATGTTTAGCTGTATTCTATGAAAAGTAATTTGACATTAGTATTTTATTGTGTAAGTGAGACAAAGCAGTCTGTAAAACAAGAAAAATGGTATCCTTTGTGGATCTGTTACGGCAATAAGTAAATGTAAATGAGTCTCACTTAGCAGGGATACTAGACTTAATGTGTGCCATTAACAGCCTTTAAAAGCACTTCATTATGACTGATGTAACTGATACTGATTCATAATCATTGAGGATAGCGACCCTGTATTTCTGAGACACTAATATAATTGTGATTTTCTTAAAGCAGGGAGGAACAATGGACTGGAGAAAGGAAAGTTTAAATATATCAGAAAAGACAGCAGCCAACTAATATGTGCAAGTTTTAAGGTCATAACTTTGCAAGTTATTATATGTTTAGTATCAGCAAACACTGGTGGAGCATTCACGGGCAATTCCATGTTTACCTAGAAAAGGGTTGTGGTTGTCAGTAATTTTGCAGTTCATAACTGTATCTCCTGCCAATAAACAAACTGAGCTGTAATTGTTAGACTGTGACTAAAGTTTATTCTGGAATCTGCAACACAAATAAGCAAAGAGCTAATGGAATCCTGACATTAGTGATGTTGGAGCACTGTTAGGATGCCACCCATGCTAAATCTGATATAAATTTATTCAATGTACGTAGTCAACAATGAGGAAGCTATAAAGGGCTTCTGTCAGAGGTAGCAGAGGCTGACACTGCCCCTTTTGACATTTGCATAGAGGCATGTGGTATTTTGACCCAATTAAAAAAACAGAATTTCTTCAATACAGGAAAATTCCTCCTTCATGTGCTTGGTGTGCTGAAACCAGCCAATGCAATTCTACAGGCACATGCAGTGGATTTGTGCACTGCTGTGGAGGTGGTGACAGCTTCACTGGCCACACTGAAGGAGATGAGATGCGACTCATTCTGGGAGGAGCATTTCCCTCAGTGTGAAAGTAGGCCTACCAATTCGCTCAAAAGGAAACGGAAAGTTAATTCACTGCTTGATGACAGTATTGTCATGTCTACGCTTGGGCATGGTGACTCTGATGAAGAAATTGCTCCTAATCAGACTTTTAAAAGGGCTATATTTAGCATTCTTGATAGAGCTATTATGGAAATGGAGACAAGATTCTCTCAGAGAAATGTTAAATTATTAAGGGCCACATCACTTCTCCTGCCAAAATCAGAATTATTTCTTGATCATTCTCTCCTGAAACCACTTCAGGCACTTGCAGGCACAGAACAAAACAGCATGAGCTTGCAAAATGAAATTGCTGTGGCAAAACCAATGTTGATCAATAAACTGCCAGCTGATGCTAATCTCTCTGAAGCATGCAAATGCATTCAGCAGTACAAAGAGGCCTTCCCAAGTTGTATTTGCTATATGTCACAGCACTCATCATTGGTGTCTCTTCAGCTGCATGTGAAAGCTCCTTCTCTACTTTGAACCGCATTCTCACTCCACTCCGCCGAACAATGCTGCATTCAAGGAAGAGAAATTTAGTCATTCTGGCACATCAGAAAAACATCACAGAAAATCTAGACATGAATGAATTTATTTCAGAATTTGCCAAGAGTAACCGCAGATTGGTCCTGTAGATAATATCCAGGTTAAACACTGGAAACTGATATCCTATAGCCTCCCTAATGACTACAATGAGCCATGTTTCTGTTCTTGCTCTCATATATTGTATACATTTGACTTTATTGATATTTACCTTGTAGATGTAGTTCTATATTTGTTCACAAAAAATAATAATACAAGTTCCATATAAAACTATGTTATTATTATTATTATTATTTGACCCCCCTACAAAAATGGGGATGGATGGATGGATGAATATTTTTTGCCCCCCCCAGACAAGCCAAATGCCCACCCACACATGATGTCCTGGTCACACCTCTGACTGCAGAAAAAAGCCACCTTAGCATACGACATTGACACCTACTTACTTTAACTGCCGTGGTAGCGTAATGGTATCACCCGCTGACTAGTAATGAAAAGGTCATGAGTTTGATCCTGCACGACTCACTTTTGAGAAGTAAACTGCTCTTATTCTTACTATTTTAGAATAAAAACATACATTTGATTTCAGTGTGTAACAGCCAGTGTAATTTATGATAGTTGTAAAGGTTAGTTTTTTTTTTTTTACTCACTTTTCATTCTCTCAGTCGTGTTCAGGATCCTTCCCTACCCCCCGGACACTGCTGTTTTCACATAAAGATGCGCTATAGCTCTGCAGCGTACTTGTGACTGCATTCTCGTACCAATGCTTGCGAACTGAAGTGCCTGCGTGCACTTTTCGTGGCATTAAACATCTATTTTTTGAGCATGCCCGTGTCGCTCAAACACAGGAACATATGTTGGTGTACAAGTATAACAAAACAAGTGCACTTTTATTCTAGACTATAAGTGAAGAAAAAATAAAGCAAGTTACAGTAGGTGGTTGATACGACAGCTTGCGTGGGGCAATGCTAAGAACTGCTGATTTCCGATCCGTGCTATATAAAATCATCACATTCAAATATTAACAATTCCCACACACCCTTCCTACATTTACGACATGTGTATTTGTTGCAGTGTACACATCTCTCTGTGCTATGGTTCCTATTACACTGAATGAGCACCTGACACTGTACTTTCTTCCCTATATAAATAACATTCGAGCTATAGCGCGTCTCCAAATAAATCACATTTGCGCTATAGCGCGTCTTTATGTGAAAACAGCAGTGTCAGATGGGGAGGGGGGGGATTGTGAACGTGACTGAGAAAATGGAACTGAATTTAAAAAAAAAAAGCTAACCTTTACAATTATCATGCATTTACACTGGCTCTTATAGACTGACTGAAATCAAATGTATGTTTTTATTCTAAAATAGTACAATACATGCAATATTATTTGAAAACGAACAGCATCAGATCGGGTTTAAATACAAGCTGACGCTGCTACAGAAGGCGTCAGCTTATTCAGTGCAGCAGTTTCAATGCACAGTACATGCAATATTATTTGAAAACAAACCGCGTCAGATCGGGCGCATATTCAAACCTGATTTGACGCTGTTCGTTTTCAAATAATATTGCATTAGTGCGATGATGTTTTTACATATATTGTCTCTTTCATTCATCTTGCGGTTTGTAATCAGTGACTGCGTGTTTTTTCCCCGATCTTGCCAGTTCGCACATGTTGCTGTATGGTGGTGTTTCTTTTGTACTTCAGGACATGCAGAGGACAGAATAGTACAGAGCAGTAAGTTCAGCGCTATATGCAATCAGACAGGCAGAGAAGGCACTAGATATATAAATAAACAGGGAAGGCACTGTATAATAGATATATAAAAAACAGCTAAGGGGATAGATATATAGATAGATAGGAAGGAAAGGCACTATATGATAGGCAGACAGGGAAGCTCCTATATAATAATAAAATTACTGTTATTACTATATAGATAGACAGGGAGTTCAGGCAGGCAGATCGGCAAAGGTTAAAAATAAATAAATTTGCTCCCCAGCGGGGAATCGAACTCGGATTTCTTAAAGCACACCAAATCTGCTGCACTCCAAGTGATGAAATCTTACCAGTATGCCACAGAAACTGTTGTAAAATTCTTGAACCTTTTTTGAAAGTGTTTATTTGATCTTTGGCCTTCAGGCTTCACACATTTTATAGTTTATGCCTACATTTTCATCCAACCCGCTGAATCCGAATACAGGGTCACAGGCGTCTGCTGGAGCCAATCCCAGCCAACACAGGGCACAAGGCAGGAACCAATCCTGGGCAGGGTGCCAACCCACCGCAGGACACACACAAACACACCCACACACCAAGCACACACTAGGGCCAATTTAGGATCGCCAATCCACCTAACCTGCATGTCTTTGGATTGTGGGAGGAAACCCACGCAGACACGGGGAGAACATGCAGAAACTCCACGCAGGGAGGACCTGGGAAGTGAACCCGGGTCTCCTAACTGCGAGGCAGCAGCGCTACCACTGTGCCACTGTGCCACCGTGCCGCCCTCTATGCCTACATTTTGTAACAGTTATTACTAAAATATGAAAAAGTTTCTGTTTTAACATTGTGTTTACACAGATTACTGTAGAAATGGAACACACATGAAATGCGTGTGTTCCAAATAACAATCTATTATTTTCACTCTAAAACTCCACTTCACTCCCAGATAATCGAGGCATGAGCTGGGAGAAGTTCGTGCACGTTCTAAGTCGGTCGGGGATGGAATAGCCGGCTGCTTGCAGTTTGCTTTTATCGGCACATTTACAGGACAAAGGAGGCTGGCAGAGGTGAGAACAGTTTTAAGAAGCGATTTAAGGTGGGACGGATCTACGAGTTTTTTGGTAATTCTAGTGTTAAGACAATCAATGAAACTGATCTAGTTTAGTTTCACATTTAAGACAGTTTACTGACAGAAATACACACTTTTTCAAATTACTTTTGAACTCAGAGATTCCAAACGTTTTGTCCATCAAAGTTATTTCTAGTGGCAATGATGAGTTCAGATCTGTGATAAAGAGTGCCATGATATCAGCATAGAGAGATATAGTATTTGTTCAAATCCTTTCTTTTATTAAGTCAGATAGCAAAGGGCACAATAGTAATAACATTACAGTAGATACTGGTGAAAAAGGAACATTGTCTCATACATGGCTGGAGAAATCTTCTTGTGCCTGGGAGTTTATCATAATTAAGAAAATGTCAAATTATTGTTGTAGTTTTACATAGAAAACTTCTGCAAAAAATGTATGGCTTCTAAGAGCCTAAAAGCAACAGTTGAAAAAGATATTAGAAAAGCTAAATGACAGCAAGAAATATTGGTAAAAAGGAGAAAGTAGTAAAGGGATAGTCATGGAGGAGGAGGAGGGAATATGGTAACTGTGAATTAAAATATAGAGAGAGTGAAATAGCAAATGCTTTATTTTTGCATGTGTTTACAAGTTTACAGAACTCCCTAATGTAACAGGAACTACTAAGGAGGTACATTGAAAATAGTAGAGATAGAAATGCTGCTTAGATTAAAAGGGCTAAAATTTAACAGATCACCAGGACCAGATAACATTGAGTGCATCTGTAAACCCTTGGCATTTATTTATTTATTTTTGAAAATCAATGCATACACGGGCACTTCTTATGGGCTGGAAGCCAAAAAGTATTGTCCCATTATATGTAAAGTGGGGTTGGTCTGATCAAAGTAACTATAGGCCAGTAAACTTATTATGCATCAATTACTCAAAGCAATTATTAAGGAAAATAATGAACATCACACAGCAAGAAAAGTTGTATTTGTGAAATTGAGAGTCAAACATGGAATTATACAGGGTAGCTCGCATTTCACTTATATGCAGAAATTGTATGAATAATCAACAAAACATGAGTGACGTACAAGTGATATTATCTTAATTTTGGTGGCTATCATTCAATTTAAAAGTGAGAATTCAAGGCACTATGCACAGATGAGCAGAGAATTGGCTTAAATACTGGGAACAAATGGTAATGGTGAGAGGATTTCTTTCAGAATTAGGTAAAAGAAAAAGTGGAGTCTATCAGAGAATGGTCCTTGGCCTGCTGCTGTTTTATTTGTATAAACTATCTGAGTAAAAATATAAATGATAAGCTGGATATGTCTGAAGATGATACTAAACTAGTTGGAAAAGCAGATAATGCATAATCTGCTGATTTGACATTATACAAGCTTGGGGGGATTTGTGGCAGATGAACTTTAGTGTAAGTAAAAGTAATATATTACACAAAAATGTTAAATTGCAGAAACGATTATGAAGGTTAATAGGATGTTAGCTAATATAGAGTAAATGTCAAGGGTGGTTATGCTTCCTCACTAGTGAGTACTGTGTAAAGTTTTGGTCTCCATATTACAAATAAGACATCACAGCACTAGAGAAAGTCCAGAGAAGAATGACTAGGGTGACTCTAGGACTGAGGTATGACCTATGAGGATAAATTGAAGAAGAAAACAACAACAACAGCAGCATTTATTTATATAGCACATTTTCATACAAAAAAATGTAGCTCAAAGTGCTTTACAAAATGAAGAATAGAAAAATAGAAGACACAATAAAAACTAAAAATAAGTCAACATGAATTAACATAGAATCAGTAAGGTCCGATGGCCAGGGTGGACAGAAAAAAAAAACAAAACTCCAGACTGCTGGAGAAAAAAAAATAAAATCTGCAGGGATTCCAGACCAAGAGACCGCCCAGTCCCCTCTGGGCAATCTACCTAACATAAATGAAACAGTCCTCTTTGTATTTAGGGTTCTCATGTAAGGACTTGATGATGATGGTCACGTAGACTTCTGGCTTTCAGTCCATCAATGTTGGAGCATCATGATGCTTTGAGTAGGTGGTGGCGCAGGCCGCCACCACAAAGAAACCGGGAAAAGAAACAGGAGAGAGAGTAGGGGTCAGTACAGATTTTAGAGCCACTATGAATAGTTATTATGATGAATTGAACATACAGAGTATCAGTATTAAGTTAAAGTGAAGTTATGAGAAGGCCATGTTAAAGTAATGTGTTTTCAGCAGTTTTTTAAAGTGCTCTACTGTATTAGCTTGGCAAATTCCTATTGGCAGGCTATTCCAGATTTTAAGTGCATAACAGCAGAAGGCCACTTCACCACTTCTTTTAAGTTTAGCTTTTGGAATTCTAAGGAGACACTCATTTGAGGATCTAAGGTTACGATTTGGAATATAAGGTGTCAGACATTCTGATATATAAGATGGGGCGAGATTATTTAAGGCTTTATAAACCATAAGCAGTATTTTAAAGTCAATCCTCAATGACACAGGTAACCAGTGTAGTGACATCAAAACTGGAGAGATGTGCTCGGATTTTCTTTCCCTAGTTTGGATTCTAGCAGCTGCATTCTGCACTCGTTGCAAGTGATTTATGTCTTTTTTGGGTAGTCCTGAGAGGAGTGCGTTACAGTAATCTAGTCTACTGAAAACAAAAGCGTGAATTCATTTCTCAGCATCTTTCAATGATATAAGAGGTCTAACTTTTGCTATGTTTCTTAAGTGAAAAAATGCTGTCCTAGTGGTCTGATGAATATGCGATTTAAAATTCAGATTACAGTCAACAGTTACCCCTAAGTTTTTTACTTCCGTCTTAACTTTTAATCCTAATGCATCAAGTTTATTTCTGATAACCTCATTGTATCCATTATTGCCAATTACTAAAATTTCAGTTTTCTCTTTATTTAGTTTGAGAAAATTACTATTCATCCATTCAGAAATACCAGTAAGACATTGTGTTAGTGAATCGAGAGAGTCGGAGTCATCAGGTGCTATTGATAAGTACAGCTGTGTGTCATCAGGTGCTATTGATAAGTACAGCTGTGTGTCATCAGCATAGCTGTGGTAACTCACGTTGTAACCTGAGATAATCTAACCTAACGGAAGCATGTAGATTGAGAAGAGCAGCGGACCCAGGATAGAGCCTTGTGGAACACCATATAGAATATCATGTGTAGAGAGAGATTAAGAGATGAACTTCAGTGTTTGTCAAAGTCAAAGTTATTTCCTTACTATCATTGTATATATTAATTTGCCATATAAGTAAATGCTGAAACATATTTTATAGATTTAAAAACATACCTAGCCTGTTGATGCGTTTTAAAATGGAAGTGAACTGGACTGGTGTCCAAATGTAAAAACAAAAGTTTTAAAACTTATCAAATATATTCATTTTTCAAGTCAAGAGTGTTACTGAGAATTGATTCATGTCTTCAGATTGCAAACAAACTGCAAAAGACTACATTCTTGTTATTTTAAGATGGAAAAAAAGCAAAAAGAAAAACACTTTTGTGAAATTCAGCCATCACCTCACTGCTTGTCTTCCTCTGTGGCAGCTTCTGAGCCACCGGGTAATAGTTTCATTTGAAAAGTTGTCTCCAAGATAATTAAAATAGGGTCCTTATTGTCAAATGCATAGTATGGTAAAATTCCTACTTGTATGTGCTAGTTAACATGCATAGTAGTGACTACCAATTTAGTGATCTTACTACATTGGTGACTATAATGAAACATCATATTAATTTTCTACAATGCTATATTCTCCATCTTTCTGTTTTTCTTTTCAAGAGTTTGCTGGTAAAGATCGCCCACGACAGCTAGCTCTCAATAGCTCCACCACAAACTATAACCTGCGCAATCTTGTGTATGACACTGAGTATGTCCTTTCCTTGTATGTGTTGTTTGGATCTATTGTTGGACCTGGAATCACAGCAACAGCTAGAACATGTAAGTAAAATATTTTCCTGTCATTAATATAATTTTGCTATTATTATTATTATTATTGTTATTATTATTATTATTATTACAGAGGACTGTTTGATTTATGTTAGGTAGATTGCCCAGAGGGGACTGGGCGGTCTCGTGGTCTGGAACCCCTACAGATTTTATTTTTTTTTTCTCCAGCTTTTGGAGTTTTTTTGTTTTTCTGTCCACCCTGGCCATCGGACCTTACTTATTCTATGTTAATTAATGTTGACTTATGTTTATTTTTTATTGTGTCTTCTATTTTTCTATTCATTTTGTAAAGCACTTTGAGCTACATTTTTTGTGTGAAAATGTGCTATATAAATAAATGTTGATTGATTGATTGATATTATTATAATTATCATTAGATATTGCATAACCAAAGTATCACTATAATTGTGCCTTAATTTGCAATGCCTTGGCCATTGCAGCTACAGAAAAAATGAAAACATAACATAAAAAGAAAAATTCCAAATTTTGATATACTTTATAAAGAATTGACCATCATATTGTATTATGATTTTAAATTTTAACTCCAAGTAAATACAGTAGATATAGACCTCTGTCTACAATTTGTATGTTTTTGCTGGTTCCTATGTTTATAGCAATATAACTATTTACAATAAGAGCCATTTTGTTCCCAGAATTCACATTAACTTACTTTACAGGGTCAATTGACACAATGTCATTATAATTTGGTATTTTATTAGCTTGATACCATGTAAGAGTTAGGTTGATGGGCATAATTTTACACATGGCACTTGGTGTCTGTAGAACTGAATAAAGAATTTTTTTTGGCAGTTTCTCTAATGGAAATGTTTATTTTTAGCTCCTCTTGGATATGTCTCCAACTTCAAGATTACGTCTTATACAAGCACTTCAATTGATGTAGCATGGAGTGCAATTGTTGGAGCAACTGAATATAAAATATCTTGGCATCCATCAACAGGTAAGTGTTGACATTGGCAATGCTAATTTTTTGAACTTAATAAAAAAGCACATACATTTGTTTACTTCATCAGAGATGCTCACATGCATATTAAACCATTGGACTATTCACTTGATATTAATCCCAGATGTAAGATCAGGGAGGAGTGGTGGCTATGAAGGCTAAGGATCTGTGCTGGTATCCAGCAGGTTGCCGGTTCAAAGGTTCTAGGCCCTTGAGAAAGACCCTTAACCTGTAATTGCTCCAGGGGCACTGTACAATGGCTGACCCTGAGGGATATGTGAAAACTAACAAATTCCTAATACAAGAAATTGAAAAAGGTGAAATAAAGAACAAAAACAAAGAAATATGACAAAAATGAAAGTAACAAGTAGCCTTCATTTTATTTTTCTGGCATGTTAATGTGAATCTGTTCAGCTGTTATCAAAATGAACTGCATTTAAATAAATAATATTCCAGTTAATTAAGTTATTCATTACATCATTTAAGAAAGAAATGAATTCATTGATTTATTCATTGATGAATTCAGTCAATCATTAATTGAACCCACTTGTTTCAATGCAGATGCATGAGATGGTGTTCCCAGACACTTTTCGTTTTAAGACTGTAGGTATTAATTTGTTTCTGGTGACTTTGCTGTGAGCTACAGAGGCTGCTTGATTAGAATATATACCACTAGTGCCACATGTACACTATAATGTATCACAAAGCTTCAAATACATGTAATCATATGAGCTGCATTCTAAATGGAATTTTCTAAGTTGTTATAGCCACTACTGTTTTAATTCTACACCAAGTCACTGTGTGTTGAGTTTGCACATTTCTCCATATCTACTGTATATGCATTTTCTTCGGTTCCTCCAGTGTTCCTCCCATTGGATATTGTAGATCAATTAGCAATTGCAAATTGGACCTCAGTGAGCGTAAGTGTGTAAGAGGGTCTTAAGATAGGCTGGCACCCTATCCAAGTCAATTCCTGCTTTGATTCTGCCAGGATAGATTACATTCATATCCCTGAATTGTTTCAGTCTTACCCTTCTAGAACTCTCAGTGGCATTGATCAAATGGTTCATCTGCTTTAGTGTACTGATGACCCTATAGCAGGTGGAGTGTTAAAGTTAGAGCGTGGGCAGGACACCCTTTAATTAAATGTTTGCAAGATACAGCTGGGGATAATTCCACAGTACTGTTGATTACTTCGGTGATCCGCCACAAAGCAATAGGACACCCAACAACAGCAACCCACGACCCACTGTCAATAGCTCACAAATAAAAAGTGGATCATGACCCAGTGGTTGAGAAACACTGCCCTAGTGGAAATTCTGCAGAGCCGGATGGCTGGTGGTTACTGTCACTCTCCTTCTTCCTACTTCTTAAATCCGGTCTCAGTGGTATCTAGTGTCTGGGCTGCATTTCTCTTCTAAGCTTTGCAAAGGTGGTTTTCTTATTACCTTTTAAGTGGGAAAATTTTGTGGGTTGATGGGTGGGGAAGGATAGTATGTTTATTGTTTTTACTGTCAATACAATTGTTAACTTTTGACTGTTTATTTCATGTGAAACCTGTATGTGTTATTATTTCTGTTGCTCATTAATGTTGTATAAAACTTCAATAAATATTTGATCACAAAAAATAACCTTTAACTGGAATACTACTTTTGAAAATATTATTTTCTGTGTTGTATTTTAACATATGCAGCATAGCTTGTGACATACTGTATTACAAATTATTTTAACATACCTGGATGAGGGAGGGTACAAAAGATGACAGGTGACTACAGATTTATTGCAAATTATGCTTCCTACTATATATTCAGTTGCTTGCACTGATATATTGTGCCATTCACGTGTATGTTTTGTATACTATTGGTCAAAAGTTTTAGAACACCTCAGTTGCCAGAGGTTTAAATTTAAAGTTTAGGTTAGCAAGATATTTTTTATAGGTAGAACTCTAGGTACAGTGAGAGAGAATCAGTTATTTGGGATCAGCACCCAGTTTGATTGTCAATCAGATTCAGCTCCAGAAAGACCCTTAATTGAACAAAAAGGATGAGTCCATTACAGTTTTCTTGAGTAACTGCTTGCTCCTTGAAGGCAGTGTCCTCATAAAGATCAGGGTCGGAAGTGATGACCGGTCCTGGTCACATGTCCTCCTTTATAGTTCCTAGAGTGGAAGCCAGCCAGCCAGCATTGCAGGGCTGGAAGTACCGTTATTGTTCAGTGAGTAATTTTGTCCTCTTGTTTTAAAGGTTTTAGTTAAGGATGGTGTAACAGTCTTTTCCTTCCCTGTTGCATCCACTTCAAAAAGATCCCATGACTTGTTGTGATGCGGTTTGCATGTCTGTAGCTAGAGACCCACAAAGGGATTAAATGAGTCACATATCGGACGGTCCTTTTCAGTGCCAAAGGAAAAAGTCGACCAAGAAAAGAACAGTTTACAGCATTCTATGCAATGAATGCCCAGCAGTATATGTGGGACAAACATCTAAACACTTATCGCACATATACAGGAACATCGCAATGGCGTCAGAAGGAAAGACCCACAGTCTCTGATTTACACACATACAAGTTCCACTGGACACATGTTTAACTGGGATACCGTGAAAGTAAAATTCAGGGCCAATACTAAGAGTGTCAGAGAGCTGGCACTCTAATGAAAACACCATTAACAGACACTTGGACTTGAACCCAGCACATGCAATCTTAAAAAGTAGAACATCAAAATAATAAAAAAGACCTTATGACCAAAACCTTCTGAACCTCATCTTATTAATCCACCTCCCTTTACAAACTCCCCCTCCAACCCCACCTTTCACTTGCTATATATTGCATTTGATTCCTCTATTTCAAATTAATTTCCTCTGATGATGACACCTTGTAGGTTGTCGAAAACATAGGAATAAACAATTATTGTATAATACAGTGCTCCGCAACCGGTGTGCCACGGCACACTGGTGTGCCTTGAGCCGATACAGATGTGACACGGTCAAATAAGACAATTTTCTAACTAAATAACATTTTAACGGTCCTCCTTAGAAACACAATAACGAGAATATGTGCAATGAAATATTTGCGTAAATAGCCTTTTAAAGCTTTCATAATTTTATGTGTCATTTCTCTGACATAATAAATCCCATCGCCTGGCGCCTGTTGCCTACGACGTAGGCCCTACGTAGTCGCCAGACAACTGCGTAGTATGCTTTGATAGGCAGAGCACTCCGTGCCCTCACCTAGATTCAATTCAAGCCGACATATTAGTCGTGCTACATTGCATTCACTCGTCTTGCGACAGTAGTTATCATTCATTACTATTAGTTGTGTTGCTGAATTGTGTATGGTTAACGTTCTTTGTGTGATTCATATTTAGTTTTATACCGCTTTAAATATGGATAAATTTTTACGTGGAAAAGATTCTTCTTCACGTACAGATGATGAAGAACCCAGCACAAGTGTTGCAAAAAACAAAGAAGATTGTGAAAAGGAAGTACAACAAAGACTACATTCGATATGGATTCTCGTGGTGTGGTGACGAAATGGCTCCAAAGCCACAATGCATCATTTGAGGCGATCAGCTATCAAACGAGGCAATGGTACCCAGTAAACTAAATCGCCATCTAAATTCATACCATCCCAGTTACGCCAAAAAAGACAAACAATATTTTCAGAGGTGCTTAGAACAAAATCAAAAACAGAAGCAATTTATGAAATCAGCTGTTACGGTTTCTGAAAAGGCCTTAGAAGCTAGCTACCATGTTGCAAAATTAATTGCACGTCAGAAAAGACCACATACTATTGGCGAAACACTTATTAAACCAGCATGCATGGAAATTGTTTGACTTATGCTTGGGCCCAATGAAGTTAAGGAAGTGAATAAAGTTTCATTGTCTGCCGACACTGTTAAAAGACGTATTCACGACATGTCAAGCGATATTTTAGGAACACTGATTAGAAAACTGATATTGGCTGAAAAATTTGCGCTTCAAATCGACGAATCAACCGATATTAAAAATAAAGCACAACTGATAGCTATTGTACGTTTCGTTGACGAGGACTTTATTAAAGAACATTATTTATTTTGTAAGGAGGTTCCAGAGCGAACTACCGGTGAAGAAATTTTCCGAGTAACCGATGATTTCTTCAAAATATATAATATTCAATGGAGCAATTGCATTGCTATTTGCACGGATGGCGCTGCGGCAATGACGGGTAGTAAAAAAGGTTTTGTCTCTTGTGTAAAACAAAAAAATCAGATAATACAAATTACACACTGCTGCATACATCGAGAAGCATTGATGGTCAAGACTTTGCCAGAGGAACTTTTGAACATGATGAATGAATGCATTAAAATCATAAACATAATTAAATCGAGAGCCCTAAATTCGTGAATCTTTGGAATACTCTGTGCAGAAATGGGAGCCAAATATGAATCCTTATTGTTTTATACTGAAGTTCGTTGGCTATCCCGAGGCAAAGTTTTGGCTAGATTGTTTGAGCTTCGCTACGAGGTGCGTGAGTTTCTTTTAGATCAAAATATGCCCGAACTATACCAGCGCCTCGATGATGATTACTAGACAGCCATACATGGCTGATATATTCGAGCATCTGAATAAACTTAATAAAAAAATGCAAGGACGGAATGAGAATATATTGATGTGCTCCAATAAATTACAGGGTTTCAAAAAAAAAACTCAAACTTTGGCAGGAAGAGTTGCAAAAAGGATGTTTAGAAATGTACCAAAGGACTAATCATAGTACGATTGAAAACAAGCAATTAATTGTGGATTTGGCCCAACAACATTTAAGTATGCTTCAGCAGAAATTTGATCACTATTTTTATTCTATTAATACGGAACAATAGGATTGGTTTCGAAATCCTTTTGCAACCAATGCAATAAATTCTATGGAAGCACTGTCACTGCAAATTCGAGAGGATTTATAGAATTAATTAATGATGGGACGTTAAAACTTCATTTCGCCGAAGTTCCATTAGATGTTTTCTGGATTTCCGTTAAGAAAGAATATCCTCGCAATTCCGACAAGGCCATCCTAACACTACTTCCATTTTCGATGACATATTCATGTGAGCAAAGTTTTTCAACTTTTGTGTTAATTAGAAATGATAAGCGGTAATGCTTAAAAGATCTTGACCAAGAACTTCGGGTTGCGCTGTCAAATATTGAGCCGAATAAAAAACTTTTGTGTTCATTGAAACAAGCACAGGTATCACATTAATCAGTCATTATGTTATAATAATTATTAAGATTGCATAAAAGTAAATATAGTATAGTTTTTATGTATGTATACTTATAATAAATGTATACTTATAATAAAAAATGAAAATTTATCGTAAAATTTGTGTATTAAATTAATATCTATATATCAGTGGCGTAGCTGGAGATCATGTTGCCAGGGGCGGTGAAAAATTTGATGCCCTAAAGCTGAAAAATAAATTGGAGATCATGTTGCCCAGGCGGTGAAAAATTTGACGCCCTACAGCTGAAAAATAAATTGGAGTTCTTGTTGTCCGGAGTGGTGAGAAATTTGATGCCCCAAAGCTGAAAGAAATTTTTTTTTGCGCCTCCTCAAGGAACAAAAAAAAAAGGAACCTACCGTAGTTTGGACGCCCCTAAATAGCTGGCGCTCAGAGTAGAACACCCCCTCCCCCAGCTACGCCAATGCTATATATTTTAGCTTTTGACGTGCCGCGGAATTCTAGGAAGAACTTTGGTGTGTTGTAGGTGAGAAAAGGTTGCGGAGCACTGGTATAATACATGACTAATTTGTGGATCTCTTGCTACATATATATATATATGTATGTATATATATATATATGTATATGTATATATACTGTATATATGTGTATATAATAAAATATATAAAATACAACATGTGCATAATATTTTAATATGTTTGTTGTAAAACTGTTTTTTTAATGCAGATGACAAAACAATTGAGAGCCAGTACTTAGATAACACTGTTCTGAACTACCACATTGATGGTTTGCACCCTGAGACCGACTATACTGTCAGCATTCATGCAGTATATGGCAATTCAGAAGGACCACCAATAATGCTTTCACAATATACAGGTAATGAAAATATGATTTGTCATTTTTTGTATTTTACTTTTGTGTAAACAGCTATACACCATTCACACATAGTTTGGCTTTCCAAGAAATGTTTGGAAAACAATTATCAGTACCTGATGTAAAAGAAGCTTGATAAAATGAGTAATAAACTACAGGTATAGTAAGTCTTTCAGAAGAAAATATGTAAGCATAAAAGATAACATTTAGAACATTCACTTTAAAAGTCATAAATATAAGATATCCCAAAGGTTACCAAGAAAAGAACACTGAATTAAAAATGCAATATCTACATTAAAGGATTTTGCCATCCAAGAACGTCTATTGTGTTCAGGTTTTCCTCCAGTGAATGTTCTATAAATAGCTATGTAGATATCAACTTTGAGAAGAATATAGATATCTCTCTTGAAAGAGCATTTAGTTCCTGATTAAGACAAACACTTACACTAAACTGTCTTAAATTCTGGCCAGTGTAAATTGAAGAATATTACACTGGAAGCCAGGTACAATTGTGTAAAAATGCAATAACCCTATAGAATTGCAGAATACTCCTTTTTTTCTTATTCTAGCTACTGACTTGACAGTATAGTATTTTGCAGCTAGTACTACCCTTCATTATGAAGTCAGCTTTTCCTTGGATGGTGACAGGTTGTAATAACCACCAAACTGGACTGGTAAAGGATGTGCTCTTTGTTTTAGGGTATATCTCATTCTGCCAGCTGATTGACATAGTAGTAGTTTAAGCTTCCAACTTTATCCTTTATTACAGCTTTAGCTGTTTTTTTTCCATGTTAACCACTGCTTTCACTGAGCGACTAGCACAGAAGACGATTCAGTACCTATTCTTTTATCTCCTAACTTAATTACCTTTAGTTTAAATGAAAAATAATAATTTAAGTTTTAATTTAAATGCTTATTAGAACTACTTTGCCCATAAATGTTTCTGTCTCTCCAGTTTTTAAGTTTTACATCAATCTGAAGTCTGCAACAGCAAAACTATGTAACTTATCAGAGCCAATCCTGTGTCTGCTATAGCAGCGCATGATCAATCAAAATGGCATATAGAGAAAACATGCAAAATAAACTAAAAATGTATTGCATTTTAAGTAAGAGGAACATGATGATGTGGCATGTCATATGATTTTAATGAAACACGACTGCCAATGGGCATAAAAATCACAAATAATATGGAGGTATCCATGAAAGTCAAACACAAAATGGTGATAAAAAGGAGACATCATCATAACGTAAAAATACTTTAAAGTATAACCTATACAAATGCAAAAAGTGCAGAAATTGAAACAGTGCAAATGAAACTTTGGTTACAACACTGTTGTCATGAACAGCCTTTCTGTTTTTGATTTTTTTGTATAAATTCTCCTTTTTTTATGGGTTTAGATATGAAGTAATCTCATGGTGACCTTTATTATGGTGCTTGATTTTTAATAATTCTGAAAATAAGTAGTGTTCTCCCACATTGCCATTTTGTTTTTCATATGGGGACCATCATCTTGATGAGAATTTGTGGATGGTTGCTATACTATTGCTAGGCAAGGTAAACTGGAAGTGTGCAACATGTAACATTTCCAGGTCAAGAGTATAAAAGTCACACCATGTACATCCTAGTTGTCCTTGATTGGATTCAACAGAAAATGTTTTTGGATTCCTAGTTAGAAATGTTTTTACCCTGCTTTTTCTCTACAACTTTTTGATTTTGCCTCATGATACGTGTTCATGTTTATTTTTGTAAATATCAAACACTTTCAAACTATTTTCCTAACTAAAGTTCTTGAAAAATGTCCTTAGCATTATTTGCTTAACTATTGGACTTTTTGATTCTGGCTCTTGGCTGGAAATTTTTGACTTCATGAATATCCTGATTTCAATTAATTAATTAATCAAATAATGAGAGAAATGTGAAATTTTAAAAAGTCTACCTTATTTCCTAGTATTATTTTTTCAGTTTAATTTTTATTTTTTGGTATACTCTTTCTCAGTATAAACTTTCAAAAAGTTAGGCCAGGATAATTCATTAAACAGATGACTTATCCATTTTTCTCTAATCTTTTTCTCTTATACATTTAAATCTTTATTATTAAGCTTCAACAAAAGATATAGAAACGATTCAAAGTGTGAAGGATTTAAAGGTCATTGACATTGGAGTGGACAGCTTCAAACTTTCTTGGAAGAAAACAGCTGGAGTTTCTGGATATAGAATTACTTGGGCCCCATTCCATGGTAGGATTTTGACATTGAAAATAGTGAAGTATAATTTTAAAAGTTTAAGCATGACTGATCTAATGCAGGAGCACAATAATTTGTCTTTTGCTGTTTTTGCATGCTTAACAGATATACTGTATATACATATAAATAGATTAGTTATTATTGCAAATTACACATAGTTAAATGTTATTGTCATTATTTATGGACATTAATGTAAGAACAGTGAAAGCAGTGTCAGTGTATATACAGTGGTGTGAAAAACTATTTGCCCCCTTCCTGATTTCGTATTCTTTTGCATGTTTGTCACACAAAATGTTTCTGATCATAAAACACATTTAACCATTAGTCAAATATAACACAAGTAAACACAAAATGCAGTTTTTAAATGATGGTTTTATTATTTAGGGAGAAAAAATCCAATCCTACATGGCCCTGTGTGAAAAGTAATTGCCCCTTGTTAAAAATAACCTAACTGTGGTGTATCACACCTGAGTTCAATTTCGTAGCCACCCCCAGGCCTGATTACTGCCACACCTGTTTCAATCAAGAAATCACTTAAATAGAAGCTGCCTGACACAGAGAAGTAGACCAAAAGCACCTCAAAAGCTAGACATCATGCCAAGATCCAAAGAAATTCAGGAACAAATGAGAACAGAAGTAATTGAGATCTATCAGTCTGGTAAAGGTTATAAAGCCATTTCTAAAGCTTTGGGACTCCAGCAAACCACAGTGAGAGCCATTATCCACAAATGGCAAAAACATGGAACAGTGGTGAACCTTCCCAGGAGTGGCCAGCCGACCAAAATTACCCCAAGAGCGCAGACGACTCATCTGAGAGGTCACAAAAGACCCCAGGACAACGTCTAAAGAACTGCAGGCCTCACTTGCCTCAATTAAGGTCAGTGTTCACGACTCCACCATAAGAAAGAGACTGGGCAAAAACGGCCTGCATGGCAGATTTCCAAGACGCAAACCACTGTTAAGCAAAAAGAACATTAGGCCTCGTCTCAATTTTGCTAAGAAACATCTCAATGATTGCCAAGACTTTTGGGAAAATATGTTGTGGACTGATGAGACAAAAGTTGAACTTTTTGGAAGGCAAATGTCCCGTTACATCTAGCGTAAAAGGAACACAGCATTTCAGAAAAAGAACATCATACCAACAGTAAAATATGGTGGTGGTAGTGTGATGGTCTGGGGTTGTTTTGCTGCTTCAGGACCTGGAAGGCTTGCTGTGATAGATGGAACCATGAAGTCTACCAAAAAATCCTGAAGGAGAATGTCCGGCCATCTGTTCGTCAACTCAAGCTGAAGCGATCTTGGGTGCTGGAACAGGACAATGACCCAAAACACACCAGCAAATCCACCTCTGAATGGCTGAAGAAAAACAAAATGAAGACTTTGGAGTGGCCTAGTCAAAGTCCTGACCTGTATCCAATTTAGATGCTATGGCATGACCTTAAAAAGGCAGTTCATGCTAGAAAACCCTCAAATAAAGCTGAATTACAACAATTCTGCAAAGATGAGTGGCCCAAAATTTCTCCAGAGCGCTGTAAAAGACTCAATGCAAGTTATCGCAAACGCTTGATTGCAGTTATTGCTGCTAAGGGTGGCCCAACCAGTTATTAGGTTCAGGGGGCAATTACTTTTTCACACAAGGCCATGTAGGTTTGGATTTTTTTTCTCCCTAAATAATAAAAAAACATCATTTAAAAACTGCATTTTGTGTTTACTTGTGTTATATTTGACTAATGGTTAAATGTGTTTGATGATCAGAAACATTTTGTGTGACAAACATGCAAAAGAATAAGAAATCAGGAAGGGGGCAAATAGTTTTTCACACCACTGTATATACATATGTGTCACTTTGTGTTTGAAGGTTGTCAAAAGGATCAAGATCTCAGCAATGTTCAATATTTTGAATAATGACCATTTCTTTAATTTTAGTTTTTATTTGCATTTATATATAAAGATGTTGTAACAAAAGAACTTTACCAATAATGTTAACTGGCATTTTTAGGAGGTACAAAGAAAAGTTCTCTCGTGTCCAGTGATTCAACTTTCTTTACAATATCGGATCTCCTTGAAAGTTCTGCTTACACTATTCAAGTATCTTCTGTGGCAAGAGGTCGTGAGTCAAGTCCAGTTCTTTTAAATGCCAGAACATGTGAGTATGGTAATGGAAATGGTAATCAAACATAATTTTTGAATTCTACTTTTTCTGTCTTAATTTTAATTTATACTTACATAGAGTTTTTCCTTAAAAGACATGATCAGAATTATTCTGAGTTTTTACAAATATATAACATGTACAGGAAAATAAAGAAAACTATGATATATTTATATACATATAAAAAGACATACTTTATTCAAACACAAAAAAATAAAAACCAAGGTAAAAGATCTGTATTCAGGATGGAGTTGGTGTTTTCAAGTGTAGTTGTTGATATACACTGTGATGGTGTCATAGTTTCAGTATCTCATTACTACATCAAATGTATTGTTAGGCATCTATAGTATTCTCTTGTATTCTTACATGTATGAGCAATTTTGTTATGTTAGAGTAAAATTATTTTTTTAAAATCATTCTTTAATAAAATTAGAAAAAACAAATGTTCTGTGTATCCTGTGTACACAATTTAGTCTATGTAAAATTGGGTCCAGGTATTAATTTCAGCCATTCACTGATAACATCTGTTTTTATTATGCCAATCCAAAGATTTCCAAACTTTTTCACCTTATATAGAAATTGAACATATTTCACTAATTTTGTCTTATCTTACCATTAAGTCTATTTATTTTAGAATTTTATGGTTATTTAAGTTGTAGCTTCCTAATGATCACAATAGTGGAAATGTCACTGAAGTAGCCACTCATCTTTAGTTTTAAAATCATCAGTAAGTTTGACTTAAAAGGTTAATATATGTAAGTTTTGCACTCAAAAGCCGATATGGCTTATATCCAACAGGGGGTACATACTCTTTTGGAATATATTCTTTTAGTATGGAATGCAGCCCTACTGACAATTATATTATCCTTCCCCAGTGTCTATATATTAAATGCAGTATTAATATTAAAACATGTAAAAAAATTAGACTAAACAAGTATTCACAAATAATCAGTTGAAGGAAGCTCTTAGAAGAAAACAATGCAGATGTGGGGTCCCTGGTGATTGTCTTCATCCACTTCAGAGGAGCTGGGGGTATTTTAATAGGCACAGATGGCAGAGGATGTTTTCTATCCTGTCCATAGGATGAGATAAAAATAAGTGACTGAACTATCATATTTTATACCCTTAAAACTAACTAATTGACCAATCATTTAAGAATGCCTGTTGACATTACATCATCTTCCATTGAGACATTGCCTGTTAGCTTTTATTAACTATTAATAGACAATTTCTGTTGAGCAGTTACTAATTAGAATTAGCTTTTTCGAGTATGGTTATTGACCATTAGCTTTCATTTGCCAGTTACAAAAAATACACCCATTAGTTCTCTTTGTTTTACTCATCTGTTTGACCCTCAATTAAGACCAGTTAACCTTTACACTATATTTTGTTGCTGATCATCTCCTTTATAAGCTTCCATTTGCAATGGTCAAAACTTTTACAATCTCCAGATTACTGCCTGTGGCCTTAATTAGTTAGTTATTATGCATTAAGCAACCATTTGTATGTAAGATAAACCTGTTTGCATTAAAATAATTAGACTCACATAAAACAGTGACATCTGATTATTCTGACCTTTGGCCATAATCTTGCACTGTCACTGTTAAATGTGAGCAATTTCTGAAATACACTTCTGCAGAGTAGATAATGCTTGACCCCATCCTCAATTATGGAGAATACTGTTTCAAATACATATATAAACAAATAAAATGTAGTGCTGATTTAATTTTTTATGTAATGCTTTACTATGCAAGTGTAGCCATATATTTAAAGAAATAAAGAAAACTATAGCTACAATTAATAATTAATTGGATTTAAATTTTCCCGCAGAGCACCTAAGGTTTAGAATCAGTGTAAAACTCAAAGCATTTTCCACATTATTATACTTGGCATAGCTGGCTGGATTATAGTTGGAATACTGACTACTGTATTCTAATGTATGATCTCCCGAGTTACTCAATAAATATGCTATTTTAACAGCCTGGCCAGCATTAGTAGCCTAGATGACTCCCCAAAAAGTGCACATTGTGGTATTAAAGGTAGGTTTAGGAAGTTGGAAGAAAAAGGATCAGAAAGCTGCAAAATAACTGGGATGGTTCCTGCTAACAGCATTATTTGAATTGGACTTGAAGGTCCAAGGGATGAGAAAGGAATGTGGGGAGTTAATAAAAAGAAATAGAAGAATTAAAATGAAAATAAGCGATTTCTTAAAAATGTTTTTTAAAATGAGAAGAATGGGCAAATGAATTTACCACATTAGCAGTTTGCTTAGTGCAAGCACAAAAAGGAAAATAACATTTTCCAATTTAAAAAAATGTGCTATTATAAGAGATATTTAGGATTCTTAAATCATGGAATGAAACTGTATTTAACACTAATCATGAAGATGAGCATGGCTGGTGGAGGACCGATGGAGAGATAAATTACCAAAAAAAAGTTTGATAATAATATGCATACCATGGCTGACAATCTTCAAGTGTGGTAAGCAGAAATGCAGTCACACAGGTTAGTAGATAGTCTGTGCATAGTATAGTCTTGGGGGAAAATGCACTTTAGGTAAGGGTGCACATTAGTGGCTCAAATCCTAACTGTCTAGTGAGCACACTATGGCTGACAATTCCAAGGGAAAGTGCTATATAATACTACAATAGTTTATAGGCAATTCTATGTTCAAATCTAAGACCTAGAAATGAACTTGGATTCATTTACTGTTTTATCACCTTCTTTGTGATATCTTGTCTTTGTGTGTGCATATGGAGGGCATAAGCAGGGTCATACTTATTCACACATAATCAAGTAATACTGCAATGAAACATACAATATACAGCATACTACATGTACTTATGTATGTATGTGTGCATGTACGTACAATATGAGTGTATGTATATATGTATGTGCATTTCTCTATTCATTGAATGCCCTATTTTATACTAGTTTCTACGCATATAAGAATCCTGAGATATAAACAGGTCTGGTTTTGTGGTCTCTCTACTGTCTTGGATATATATATATTTATTTTATGCTAATAGTACAAAACATGGTGTGCCCAGTATGACCCAGAAGCAAAGCCTGCAGTGGAAAACATGGCCAAAAAAGCACACAACCATGGTTTTCAATTGTGAGCGTGACATGCATTTATTTTTCAGAAATTTGCTTTTTTTGTTAAGATTTGAGGCACAAGGGCAATGCTACATGGTCATTCCAGGAATTAATTTGTCACACCTCATATACTATAAAAGATCTACATTGAGATATATTAGATTCCATGGTTTGTCAATTTTACTATTTGTTTTTCAGGCCAGTGTAAAGTTGTCTGCAATTCAGGGGCAGGATGGGACTGGGGTCATACTGAATTTTGTTTTTAATCTTGATTTTGTTGTAAGCTGGCTGTCCCAGAACCTTTAACGATGTGTTCAACTCCTTAGTAAAAAATATGACCCACTGAGATATAATGTCTTATTATCAAAAATGTTACACTCTGATTTATGTCAGTTCTTCTAAAATTCCCTTCTAATCACATTTAAATCAATGAATTTGAAAATGTTTGTGAAAGATTATACACTACTTTGGCCTGGGTGGGATGAATCCTTTATTAGAGCACAGGCTGTATTCTGGTAAAATTTATTATAGATATACTGTACAATATAGTCAAATCCTGTGTATTATGTGGCTAAAATGCTGAAAGCACTTCAATGTACTTTAAATTTTATGTAGCTGTGTTCTTATTTTGTATTGCACTTTATTGAGCAGGATATCTTCTGTGACGCAACTTACAAACATATAGTTTGAGTGATTATAAAATAATAATTTTTTTCTAGTAATAGTGAACAGTCTTTTTCTTGGTCTTGTTTAGTCTTCAGCGAACTTCATTTTCTGGATGCCAGCTTGGTTACCAGATAGATGTAAAATAAAGGAGTCTAAAAAAGCTGATACTTTGTCCCTTTTGCACATTGCATTTCTTAAAGTTGTCAATGAGTTATCTCGTCTATGTAAAGTTCAAGAGTAGGTTGCTGTTGCTATACCACTTTCACAAATCTCCACTACGTTGCTGTTGTTAATCAATCCAATCACACATTAGAATATTGATGCAATACATTACATTCAGAGTATGCAGATTTTATCTCCAGATATGTGCCTTGTGTTTCAGGCCAGTAATGTAACAACCCCAAACCAGACTAAGAAAACTCTCTCTTGAAAGCTTTATAAACAGATGGGAACACAGACAAGGAAAAACAAGATCAAGATCAAGACGTACATGAGAATAGTATAAAAGAATTAATTTCTCAGAGTTGCCAAATAGCATTTATAATGAATTAACAAAGATATGATACATGAGTACTGTATAATCTTCAACTAAGGAATTGTTTTGCTTATTTACCTTATATTTTCAGTAGTTTTAAGATAATTTTGCATTTTGCAAAGTTAATGGCATATTATCATAAATACAACCTACTTTGTGTGAATTAAATTATTGTAATTCATTTTGAGCTAATTTAATGGCAAAATATAAGACAAAGTATAACATGCAGCTGCTCTTAGTTTATTTTTAGATATTTAAGGGGACATATTTACATATGCATAGTAGAGAGATGAAAACTAAGCCCACCCCTACATTTCAATTGCCTTAGATTAAAAATAATACGGTTTTACAGTATTTTTCCATTGGCACTGCCATTTATAGTGAAAGTGATAGCCATTAATTTAAGTGCATGTGGAAAAGTAGTTTTTCTATATAAAATTATACTAGTTAATTAAGGTGAAGTAATCTTAAATTGTAAATTAAGTCAGAATTGGAATTTGAAGTAATAGATGTGATATTTATTATGTCACTTAAACATTAGTTTTTATAATGATTAATGTTTCTGGCAGAGTAAAGAAAAATTGTACAATTACAGCGTAACCAAGACAGCATTCTAATCATTCGTGTAGGTTGGTTGATTTAAATATTGCTTTCTTCAGGAGTAGATCTTCTATCAGGGTGTTCTGGGTGCATGTTTGTAATGTGGGGCACTGGGACATGGCAATATATTTTAAAAACTCCACTTAAATTAATTAGGTAATGTTAAATAATCATGAAATAAATATGTTTATTTGCACAATGTGTCTGATGTCAATTACCATTAAAAATTGTTAAAAATTGTATTTGTTTAATTTATATGTGAATTAAGAAAAAAAAAAACAATTTGTGTAAATAGCTATATTACCTGCCAAACCCAATTTTAGGACAAACTAGTTTAGACTAGGCCAAGCCAGTTTGTCTGAAGCGCAATAGGATGAATCAGTTTGGCTTAGTCCAAACTGGATTATCCTGAAATCAAAGCAGAGCTTTAACCTATAGAGGAAAGTATGATTGCAGGCCAAACTGATTTAGACTAGGACAAATTAGTTAGTCTTGGGAGCTATTGATTTCAGGATAATCTAATTTAGACAAGGCCAAACCGATTAATCCTATCACACTGCGGACAAACTGGTTTGGTCTTATCCTGTATTTCTGGAGTGAAGTAAATCTTTCTGAAAAATGAAAGTGGCATGAAATTAGCCGCAGTCATCTAGACAACAGCATGAGGATACATTTTTTTGGCATGCTTAGTACTGTACTGCTGAATACCTAGACGAAGACTACAGGATTGCCATTAGAAGGCACAACAAAGAGGTGATCAAAAACCAACACATCCTGTCCAGAATAATGGATGAGATATATATTTGTTTCTGGCTAATAGAATAGTAGTGTGCCTTGGGATGATTTTGGTTAGAAAAAGTGCACCACTACAGAAATAAATGTTGGGAAACACTGTTATAGACAGTAGTATGTGCTTGCTTTTTTTTTTTGGCAGGCTTATTTAAATGACTCAATTTAATCAGAAAGTAAGTGAGAAATTTCAGGCCTGAAGGAAAGGAGGACAAAAGTTATGTTCAAGAAAATAAAGGCATCCTGATTGTAAAGGCAGAATAAGATTTAGGTTGGACTTGTCTTGTGGGTGTGACAGTGTAAATAACTGCCCAAGTCTGGTAAGCCTTGTAAACTTGCAAAGGATTGGTCAGACTGGCGGCATGTGGAGAATAAAATTAGGGTGGGAATGACTCTGTGGGTGCGGTAAATAAAAAACCTGGAAGCAAGATTTGAGAAAAATCAGTGGACTACTGATTGTACGATGTGGATCTATGGAACACAGTGGAAATGGCCAAGGACTGGGCAATCTATTAGTAGAGGCAGAATAAGATTGAGATTAGATTAATGCTATGGAGGGGTTATAGAACAGACAGAAGTCCACATTATTGTAAGATTACGGAGGTGGTGGTGCAGACATTATGGTGTGAATTTTGGCAGAGTAGGAAACTAGGCAAGTTGGCAGAAGATTGGGAAATTTAGAGACAGGTGGTGTATAAAATTTGCGTGGCAGGTGCACCTGTTCCTTACCACATCTTTAGGGCATGTTGTGAGAAGAATAAGGTGACTGTGCGTGTCACGGACTGAAGGTTTGAAGCATAGTAGAAATGGGAATGCTGGTATCAGATTGGGCAGAATGGTAGAAAGGGTATAATACATTTTGGTCTGGTTTTTTTCTATGGGTCTGGTACTGGACAGGCCAAGATGTATTCATTCAGTATTCACATTATGATGAGGACCATGAGAGCATGTGGAATGACCAGATAGATAGATATAAAAGGCACTATTTACTAAGTACATGTGAAAGATGCTATGTAATATACAGTTAGGTCCATAAATATTGGACAGAGACAACTTTTTTTCTAATTTTGGTTCTGTACATTACAACAATGAATTTTAAATGAAAAAACTCAGAGGCAGTTGAAGTGCAGACTTTCAGCTTTAATTCAGTGGGTTGAACAAAAAGATTGCATAAAAATGTGAGGCAACTAAAGCATTTTTTTTAACACAATCCCTTTTTCAGGGGCTTAAAAGTAATTGGACAAATTAAATAACTGGAAATAAAATGTTCGTTTCTAATACTTGGTTGAAAACCCTTTGCTGGCAATGACAGCCTGAAGTCTTGAACTCATGGACATCACCAGATGCTGGGTTTCCTCCTTTTTAATGCTCTGCCAGACCTTTACTGCAGCAGCTTTCAATTGCTGTTTGTTTGTGGGTCTTTCTGTCCAAAGTTTAGTTTTCAAAAAGTGAAATGCATGCTCAACTGGGTTAAGATCAGGTGACTGACTTGGCCATTCAAGGATTTTCTACTTCTTTGCTTTAATAAACTCCTGGGTTGCTTTGGCTGTATTTTGGGTCATTGTCCATCTGTATCATGAAACGCTGCCTAATCAATTTGACTACATTTAGCTGATTTGAGCAGTCAGTATGTCTCTGAACACCTCAGAATTCATTTGGCTGCTTCTGTCCTGTGTTACATCATCAATAAACACTAGTGTCCCAGTGCCACTGGCAGCCATGCACGACCAAGTCATCACACTGCCTCCACCGTGCTTTACAGATGATGTGGTATGCTTTGGATAATGAGCTGTTCCACGCCTTCTCCATGCTTTTTTCTTGCCATCATTCTGGTAGAGGTTGATCTTGGTTTCATCTGTCCAAAGAATATTTCTCCAGAACTGTGCTAGCTTTTTTAGATGTTCTTTAGCAAAGTCAAATCTAGCCTTTCTATTCTTGAGGCTTATGAGTTGCTTGCACCTTACAGTGCACCCTCTGTATTTACTTTCATGCAGTCTTCTCTTTATGGTAGACTTGGATATCGATGCGCCTACCACCTGGAGAATATTGTTCACTTGGTTGGCTTTTGTGAAGGGGTTTCTCTTCACCATGGAAATGATTCTGCGATCATCCACCACTGTTGTCTTCCATGGACGTCCAGGGGCCTCATGTATAAACGGTGCGTACGCACAGAAATGTTGCATAAGAATGTTTCCACGTTCAAATCGCGATGTATAAAACCTACACTTGGTGTAAAGCCACACACTTTTCCACGGTACCTCATACCTTGTCGTACGCAAGTTCTCCGCTTGGTTTTGCAGACTGCCGGCACCCAGCGTCAAAGCAGTGCTACTGTTCCTGTGTGGTTACCCGTTATTTGCTAGAGCCACATTCCTGACTCGGTTTTATAAACACACTGAAACTAACCGCATATTGTTTATTATTTGATTGTAATTAACCTGTAACAATATAATGGCCCAGGGAATAGCCATAGCCATAGTATTCCAAATACCATAACTGCTTTAGCATTATTAACTCTCACTGTATCTTTTTTTCCTTCTTTCAGCTGCTCCCGTTAAGGGTTGCCACAACGGATCATCTTTTTCGATATTACTCTCACTGCACCACTCGGAGTATTTATATCACTGTATCTGAGTGGGGAATTACAACAGCAGCTGATCGGAAAGAGAATTATCAGTATACAGCATCAAGCCCACTCTGCCTCAGCCACGGCAAAACATTTTAAAGCCTTTCCTGTACGGACCTCACAATTCAGAAACAGTTTCATCCCAAGAACTATAAATGCGCTCAATCAATTGCTCCTCATAGAACTGTTTGTACTTATAAGTACAATCACCCCACTGTAAACTTGCACTACAGTTATAATATTGCACAACCTGCGCCACTTTATAAAGCACGTATTTACATATGATGATGACATCATTTTTAAGATGAAATGCAGCTAAATATGTTGATTATATTATACAGATACAACTTTAACTTCATTTAAATAATCTGTATTGTTAATATTTAAAAATGTGAGGACACTGTGCCGTAGCGCTAGCAAGTTCACGTATTGTTCCTGCCTCGTGCTGTATATTTGCTGAGGATGGCATGACACTGGTAGGATAGACGGATAGAATAATTAAACATGTACTATGAAGATATTTCAATGTTCCTTAAAAGTTTTGAAGAATCGTCGTTGTAAGCTTACAGATGGCTTAACGTCTATTACAGAGCTGATTGTGTGGCGAAATAAGTAAGGAGAGGAATTGGAGGATAGTACGTTTGAAAGAGACAGTACTGCTACAGTAATCTCATTGAAGGTCGCGCACAATCACGCACCGTGTTCCCCTGTTTAATAACGTGCTTTAACTCCTATCATTATGAAAAAGATATCACGTATACATCTCAGTATTTTAGTTATTCAGAGAGCTGTAATATCCCGAATTTAATGGATTCTGTGTCCTGTCGGAGAAAGAGAAAGAACGGAAGCACGTAGTGATTCACACACAGAGCACATTGAAGATCAAATACAAAACAAAGCATTTAATGTGCTGCATTAGTTACGATGGGATTTGAAAAACTAGTAAATTAAACGATTTTAAGATGAAGTTTATGCTCTACTTTAATGACAAAATAACCTACGTGATTAAAGTGGATATTTCGAGATTAAAGTTAACATTTCATGTTTTTTTCCTACTCTGTGCCTTTTTTTCTCACTGTACTCTAATAAGCTTCCATATGACACTCGGACGGTGGGCTATGTCTCGCCTTTTCACGGCGACTTTGATATGTGACAACTACTTTTTTGTGGGGCACTGTGCGACTTTATGAACTTGAGCTTGTTTCTCCAGCACGCTATGTCACTCGATCAACTTCCTTTTGTTGATTATGCCACTTGTGACAGATAGGGGGCGCTATCGCTCCCTTGAACCCCTGTCCACGACTCCAGACATAAGGTAAAAGCCCAATAATTGACTTTATTAAATCTCCACAGTGCACAAAGCACCCTCTTCTCCACTATACTCATACAATAACAATAATCAATCACAAATAAACAATCCTCCAACTCATAGTTGTTTTATATATCCTGACCCGGAAGTGTTCCAATCCCCAGTTCATGTGAGTCTCAATCACTTCCGGGTCAGGTACAAGTCCTTTTCTTCTCACCCCGGAAGCACGTCACTCTTCCACTGATGCACTTCTGGGTTATAGGGCACAAAGAAGTCTTCGGTCCTCCCTGCAGCTCCCTCTTGCGGCCCCTGTGGTATCCAGCAGGGTCTTTTATAAAAACTACGTATCCCATGACTCCCTGCTGGTCTTCGGGGCACCTCCATACTGCAGGGAGGGCTCCATCTGGCCGCCTGGGGGTATTGGCCGGGATGATAAGCCGGCCAAAGATCACACACTGTATAAACCAACAAATAGTACGTTTTTGTTTGCCTCCACTTGGAATTCTTATATTTTTCCTCATGCTTTTCCCATTCTGGGAGGAGACTGGGCGGGACAGAAGGCGCATGCACGTGCGTTAGTTTTCACGGTGATCGGGATTTATGGAGCAGAAGAATGTGGAAGCTGGAGTACGCACAGATTCCAGCATCTTGAATTTTCTGTGCGTAAGCACATTTCGACTTTTGTGCTTATGTCATGTTATAGTGCGAATTCTACGCAGGGCATTATACATGAGGCCCCAGGTCTTTTCGCGTTGCTGAGTTCACCAGTGCTTGCTTTCTTTCTCAGGATGTACCAAACTGTAGATTTTGCCACTTGTAATATTGTAGCAATTTCTCAGATGGGTTTTTTCTGTTTTCACAGCTTAAGGATGGCTTATTTAACCTGCATGGAGAGCTCCTTTGACTGCATGTTGTCTGTTCACAGCAAAATCTTCCACATGCAAGCACCACACCTCAAATCAACTCCAGGCCTTTTATTTGCTTAATTGATAATGACATAACGATGGACTTGCCCATGAAATAGCCTTTGAGTCAATTGTCCAATTACTTTTGAGCCCCTGAAATGAAGGGATTGTGTTAAAAAAAATGCTTTAGTTACCTCACATTTTTATGCAATCATTTTGTTCACCCCACTGAATTAAAACTGAAAGTCTGCACTTCAACTGCATCTGAGTTGTTTCATTTAAAATTCATTATGGTAATGTAAAGAACCAAAATTAGAAAAAAGTTGTCTCTGTCCAAATATTTATGGACCTAACTGTATAAGACAGATGTGAAAGGCACTATGTAATAGATAAGTACTGCTTCAGTTTGTCCCCCAAAAAGCTGTGCGCCTGCTATAATTTTTTTCATCAGGCACCACTGGCAAAGAGCCCCTTCACCATCAACCGCTAGATGAAATGACCAAGAGGGATCACCCCTGCTCTATGAAATAATCGAGAATCTGTGAGGGAACAACTAAGCGGGGGGACTGGGTTTGGGATTGGGGATTGGGCCAAAATCAAGAGTGCTGCTTTCCAGTGTTAGGACGGTGCAGAAAGAAAAGACACTAATGCCACTGGAAGTTTAATACATTTGATTTTTTAAACTAAGAACTGTGTGATATGAATCATAAAGAGATTATAATGTAAAATAATGCTTTATCCTGGACCT
This sequence comes from Polypterus senegalus, assembly GCF_016835505.1. Lineage (NCBI taxonomy): Eukaryota > Metazoa > Chordata > Cladistia > Polypteriformes > Polypteridae > Polypterus > Polypterus senegalus. Next base: position 86,415,980 of record NC_053161.1, read on the forward strand.
AATTCTAGAATGCGTATGTTGTAATTGGTCTAGTTATTTCAGTACTTCTTAGAGTTCTTCTTACACTTCAGCACTTTAAGATACAAAATTATTCCCCTCATTAGAGTAAAGTGAATGCACATTCAAGGAATGTAACATTTCATTTTAAACCATCATTAAATTTAAATGACAACATTGGCTAAAACCTGACAAAGAATGTGCAGACTGAAAGAACTGCACTCATCTATGGCAATCATATTTTTATAATGTAGAAGTATCTATCTATCTATCTTATTCAGTTCTACTTTTCTTAAAGTACATGTTTTTGTTATTTGTGTTGAAAGTAGTCAATACTAGTAATTACTTAAGATTGGTCTCAACAAGTCACTATGACCATGTAGAGAAAAATAATTCTTATTTTAAAATGCATATTAAATTACAAATAATTTCAGAATATCACAAATTAACATTTCTAATGCTTCAGCTAGATTTTAGTACTGTACTTTGTTCATTCTTCTAGTAGCCTGGTGAATAGCCTTCAAATCCATATTTGTGTGTAATTTGTGGTTAGGTATATTTGAAGTTTATTTTTCTGCTTTTAACAAAGGCTGCCGGGTGATGTAAAAAATTATCAATAACGGCATAGTAGTGCACATATTGAAGCTGCATTTGTCCAAAACTACCAAAGTTCTTCAGCTTTTAGTTTACTTCATAGAATAGTTTAGGCAATAGTGTCACACGTGTTCAAACAATTCCACAATCCTAATATGTTCGTTTTAAAAGTTTTAGTAAATTCAAAGCAAAACAGTTTACACAAAATAGAGAAAAAAATTGATATTACAAAGAAAAGTTCTTGTGTAAAGACAGTTCTGTTTAGGGTTTACTTATCTTGTTTCATGTTTCACTAAGTTTGGTCATGTAATCAATCATATTACATGCTATCAACAAAAAAAAAACTGCATATCAATGTACAATTTGTAAACTAACCTAACAGCCCATCCTATCAGTGATACTACAGTGGGATGCAAAAGTTTGGGCAACCTTGTTAATAGTCAATATTTTCCTGTATAAATCGTTGGTTGTTACGATAAAAAATGTCAGTTAAATATATCATATAGGAGACACACACAGTGATATTTGAGAAGTGAAATGAAGATTATTGGATTTACAGAAAGTGTGCAATAATTGTTCAAACAAAATCAGGCAGGTGCATAAATTTGGGCACCACAAAAAATAAATTAAATCAATATTTAGTAGATCTGCCTTTTGCAGAAATTACAGCCTCTAAACGCTTCCTGTAGGTTCCAATGAGAGTCTGGATTGTGGTTGAAGGTATTTTGGACCATTCCTCTTTACAAAACATCTCTAGTTCATTCAGGTTTAATGGCTTCCGAGCATGGACAGCTCTCTTTAACTCACACCACAGATTTTCAATTATATTCAGGTCTGGGGACTGAGATGGCCATTCCAGAACGTTGTACTTGTTCCTCTGCATGAATGCCTTAGTGGATTTTGAGCAGTGTTTCGGGTCGTTGTCTTGTTGAAAGATCCAGCCCCGGTGCAGCTTCAGCTTTGTCACTGATTCCTAGACATTGGTTTCCAGAATCTGCTGATACTGAGTGGAATCCATGCGTCCCTCAACTTTGACAAGATTCCCAGTCCCTGCACTGGCCACACAGCCCCACAGCATGATGGAACCACCACCATATTTTACTGTAGGTAGCAGGTGTTTTTCTTGGAATGCTGTGTTCTTTTTCCTCCATGCATAACGCCTTGTTATGCCCAAATAACTCAATTTTAGTTTCATCAGTCCACAGCACCTTATTCCAAAATGAAGCTGGCTTGTCCAAATGTGCTTGAGCATACCTCAAGCGGCTCTGTTTGTGCTGTGGGCGGAGAAAAGGCTTCCTCTGCATCACTCTCGCATACAGCATCTCCTTGTGTAAAGTGCGTCGAATGGTTGAACGATGTACAGTGACTCCATCTGCTGCAAGATGATGTTGTAGGTCTTTGGTGCTGGTCTGTGGGTTGACTCTGACTGTTCTCACCATTCGTCGCTTCTGTCTATCCGAAATCTTTCTTGGTCTGCCACTTCGAGCCTTAACTTGAACTGAGCCTGTGGTCTTCCATTTCCTCAATATGTTCCTAACTGTGGAAACAGACAGCTTAAATCTCTGGGACAGCTTTCTGTATCCTTCACCTAAACCATGATGGTGAACAATCTTTGTCTTCAGGTCATTTGAGAGTTGTTTTGTGACCCCCATGTTGCTACTCTTCAGAGAAAATTAAAGGAGGAGAGAAACTTACAATTGACCCCCTTAAATACTCTTTCTCATTATAGGGTTCACCTGTATATGTAGGTCAGGGGTCACTGAGCTTACCAAGCCAATTTGAGTTCCAATAATTAGTTCTAAAAGTTTTGGAATCAATAAAATGACAACGGTGCCCAAATTTATGCACCTGCCTGATTTTCATTGAACAATTATTGCACACTTTCTGTAAATCCAATAAACTTCATTTCACTTCTCAAATATCACTGTGTGTGTCTCCTATATGATATATTTAACTGACATTTTTATCGTAACAACCAACGATTTATACAGGAAAATAATGACTATTAACAATGTTGCCCAAACTTTTGCATCCCACTGTACTTCCTAATTGGCTTAACCCTCTGATTTTAAAGGTATAGCTAAGAAAGTTCTATTTCATGCTAACTTACAGGGGGTAAAAGATTTTCCTGGGGATGGATGAAAGGGCAGCATGATAAATTGAATACAGGTTATCAACAAAATCAATAACCCCTCACTTAACAGAGATGGAGGCCTTAGGTATAACCTGTCTTCAATTTATCATGCTGCCCTTTCATCCATCCCCAGGAAAATCAGGCCCAAATCACACCTTCACTAGGCGGACCACTCTTAACGACCCAGTCTATGGGGGTAGGAAGGGGCTGTTAAAAGGTGTGACGGTTACATCTACCCACACCTCCCCCTTCATTTGTTTTACTCAACGAGCCTAATCTGGGAAGGTGTGAAGTGAAACTAACCTGAAGAATAAAACTGTGGTCTCTAACAACATTCCTCAGACTGACAAAGCTGCTTGGATGAGCAGTGAAACGTATCTACCTAACAAGAAAGAAGTCCAGTTGTGATGACTCAACTACCAGATAATACATAAAACAGATATATAATGCGTAGAAAGGTAGAGTCCTTATATATAGTAGTTTTTTTAAGTCCCTAAAGATGAGTATGATTATAATGTCAGATGGCCAGGAAGGACAGAAAAAATAAAATATAATAAAAAACTCCATAGAGAAAAAACTAAATCTGCAGGGGTTCCAAGCTCAAAAGATCACCCAGCGGGCATTCCACCTAACATAAATGTACTTAAGTTTTTCCTTGCAGTGGGTCTCTTTGACAGCCTTTACTTGAGCATAGCAGGTGGCTGCATAGTGCCTCCATCAGGTGGTGATGGTGCAAAACCCCAAGTTGACAACACAACTGATAGGTCTCTTTTATGAATTTACTAGCCGAAGCCCGCCGTAGCATACGGCGATGTAAGAATAGGAACGGAAAATGGTGAGAAAGGAATTCAGTATAACAAAGGCTTAGGAAACCACACGTAACTAAAATAGCAAGGAGCGAAACCAATGCCAATGGTCGAGAGAGTACCTTCCTGTAGCAGGCTATGGAAAACATAGACATATATAGATAGACGCCGCATTCACTGTGTTGCCCAATCGACACGATAAGTCAGCGCTTCCGCCCTATTGCGAGTGGTAAATGTGCCATTTAAACTAAAACAGGTAGACATGGAAACCAGGTTTTCTGATGAAAAAACAATAACGTTTTAAACAGTATCGTTTACATAGAACAGATTTTGGTGAATCGTTTACATGCAATTATTTATATCCATTTATACACTAATAATGGCAATTATTAAATAATAATAATAATTATTATTATTAAATAATTCCTCCCATACAAGTAACATTTCTTAGACTGCTTTCTTCCATCTCCGAAAAATTTCTAGACTTCGTCCTGTTCTTACGCAACACAGTACTAAAGTATTGGTTAATGCCTGAGTCACCTCACGTATAGATTACTGTAATGCTACTCTATCTGTCATCCCACAAAAACGTTTCTATCACTTACAATTTATTCAAAATTCTGCGGCCAGGATAATAACCTGCTGTTCTAAATCCACTGAACATACTACACCTATTCTATCTCAAATTGACTGGCTCCCTGTTAACTACAGAATACAATACTAAATACCACTCTTAACATTTAAAGCTCTGCCCAACCTCACTAATCTCCTACAGACTGACACTCGTCTCGCTCACTCTGATTCTCATCTGCAGCTGTACTTTTTGTACCACACATTAAACTCTGTGCTTTGCGAGCTCGAGTGTCTCTCATAGTGCTCCTCAACTTGAGAATTCTCTTCTCTATCATATACATCAGTTTGATTCAATAACACATTTTAAAACTACCCTCAAAACTTATCTTTTCAAACTGGCATACCAATTGTGAATTTGCACTGTTACTGCCAGTTATCCTTGTTTGTTTGCTAATTATTGCTGTTTGATCAAGAGGGATGGAGGACGTGGAAGTAGGATTAAAGATGGCGGGTGGGGCTCTGTCGTGCGTATCCCATGGTCTTAGAGTTGGTGGGCGGGGCTCTGTGAGTTGGCGGGCGTGGCTCTCTGTCTTGCGTGCGCTCTCTGTCTTGCTTGCCCTTAGTTAGACTTGGTGGGTGGGCTTTGGCAGGCGTGGCTCTCTGTCTTGTGCGCGCTCTCTGTCTTGCTTGTCCTTAGAGTTGGCGGACGGGGCTCTGTCGAGCGTATCTCATGGTCTTAGAGTTGGCGGGCGGGGCTCTGTGAGTTGGCGGGCATGGCTCTCTGTCTTGCGTGCGCTCTCTGTTTTGCTTGCGCTCACTGTCTTAGTGAATTATATATATAGATAATAGCTTGGTCTGCATAATGAGTAATGAGGATTTGCTGTAAAAGCCCTAAATGAAATTTAGTGCATGCTAGGTGAAAATGTGTTTTTAAATCTTGCAGAATATTTGAACTCCTTCCTCTAGAATTTTGAAATTTATAGTTGATTGATGCTTTCAGCTGGGAGTTCTTTGAAAAGTGACTTGTAGTATTCCTCTCAGGAGATTTATAAGGAGTGGATGCTTTTTTATCCAAGGATGGAGTGGAAGGTTGCTGCTGCAGGAATGTGATTTAGAAACTCAAAGACCTGTTGTAAACATACCCAACAATTTTGATAATGCGTACTTTCAGTGGCCAAGATGTATTGAAAAGAGATCAAGCCTCTTCAGGGTACATCCTATGACAAGCAGTTTTTCGTTATTATGAAGTCATTAGACACCTATGCCTGGATATCTTTGAGAAGGCCAGTTATTAGCAAACTTTTTTTTTCTTGCTGTGTACTCTTTTATGTTTCAATTTCCTGTTTTGCTTTGTACCACACATAGAGTATGCCATACCCTTAATTTAAAATAAGTTTCAAATGTAAATATTTTTTCAGAGCACATAGAGGTTCGGACAGTGACTTTAGGTTGTGTAATCACAGCTACATTAAGATGCTCTCCCCATGCCACCCTAATGGTCAACCAGTATGTTGTTTGTCTGCAAGTACAGCAGCTTGTACTTCCTTGTTCCATAGACATGCTGGTAAATGTTAAATACCAACACTTATTTCTGAGTAGTGACTCATTTGAATAAACATGCTGTAAACTAAGACTATCAAATTAACAACTTAGCTATTAGATAACCAAATGGGCTTCATAGGCTAAAAGGTCTCATATCATTGGATAAAGTTCTTGTTTTCATATAATCTTAAATTACCTAAATTGTCACAATGTTATGGCATTTATTATGTACTGGTTATGGAATCCCAGTTTACTGCTACAGTTCTTTGATGCTGTGGGAATGCTCAGTATGTACTGAAGAAAGAAGAAAAAGAACAAATTAAATGACACAAATATTATAATTGTTATTTTATAATGAGGCTGCATACCATTAGAACATTAACATAAAAGTAATGTGTGTCTATTTATTCATCTATTGCTGAGCCAGCTCAACCCATCCAATGTTACAGATTCTCATGTACATAAGGTGCAAGGCAGGAAGAAACCCTGGATGGTCACCAATCTATCCCTGAAAAAAGCATCTTTACAGTCATAGTTATGAATTTGTCACATCCACGTAAGATCTCCCTCCATTTCCAGGGCTCTGCCATATGTTGACATTACAAAATCTACTGGAGAAATTTTTCATTTCCTTACCCATTCCATCCAATCATGTGCCAGAAGTAGCAATATTAGTAATATTAAAAATGTGTAATACTTTGGCTTAAAGTGCCCCTTTTCATTTAGAAGAAAGCTTCAGCTTACTGACTCCCAAATATTTACAGCTGCATAGCCTCCTTTATTTTCACCTGTATTTTTGATATGCTTCATCTTAAAAGCATCCATTTTTACTGTAAAACTAAAAAGTATCTAGAAAGTATGCAATTTCTTCCACCCAGGATGATAAATCACTCATTTGTTAATCATTAGCATTCAGCTGCTTCCTACAGAGCACACGTCAGACTAATGATTCCTTTTTAAATGAATTAAAAAGAAATTTTAAAGTTTGTTTTGTTTTTTCATTGGCTTTGCTCCAGACATAATTTCTAAACATCATGTTATTATTGTCAGCTAATACAGAATACAGAATGAAAAACACTGTATGACTAAGAATTTACTGGTAATTTAATACTGCATTTTAATATCTTTTTTCAGTGGATTTGCCAAAAGTGAATAAGTTTCATGTTTTAGAAACGACAGACAGCACTGCTCTTTTAAACTGGACAAGAGTTGCTACTGCATCTGGATATTTGTTAACCTGGAGACATATTTCAGGTAAATAACCACTTTTTTTAAAAGAAGGAAAATGGACTAAAGGGCCATGTGTAAACTTCAGCATATTCTTACAAATTAAATATTGTAGTTGTGTCATCAGCTGTTAGGGTGTCTAAAGTGCGTACAAATTTTAATCAAAATATCTAGATGCTTATCTGTGTTGGATAGACACATACTGCAAATCTGCACTGGACTAAGTGAGTTAAAAATGGATAGACTAATTGAAATCCACGCTGGAAAAAATGTTATGCGCTTTTAATTAAATTAAAATATATCTACCTTTTGGTAGAGCTGACTCTAAATGTACTGTATATCAAAGTTACAGTCTATAGTATGGAAATTACATTCTAATTATAATACTGTTGTGAATCTTGGTTTTTGACCTTCCTGATTCAGATTTTGTGATTATTTTGTACATTCAAATAATATTTCATTATGTTAATGTTATTTATTTTAGTTTTGTGATGTTTTAATTTTGTTTCACATGTTGGAAAAGAGGCACCAGTATTTTATGTGCTTTTGCATGGCTGAGGCCATATTGTTTATGGTTGCTATCCCCACTGCCAGTCATATGACTCAGGGGTCATTGCTCCATACCTACATAATGTGGTGGCACACCACTTTTAGTGTCTACATTTTTGGATATTAATATAAATCTTTGTCAAGTGTGCAGTTATTTCAAAAATACTTTAAATACTAGGATTTAGGATTTTTGCATGTTTTTCCATCAACAGTTTCTGGTCAATGTTTTGGTCTTGGTACTTTCAGTTTAATTTTTAATTCTTGTTTTTGATCTCTTTCATGTTTTAGACTTCAGTTTTTTTTTCAGTGTCTGGTTCTTCTTTTCCTAATATCTGCTTTCTTACTTCAGGAAGTACAAAAATATTATATTTTAAATATTTAATGGGTAGGTGACTCAACTTTTGCTAAGAATTCCTGACTTTTTATATAGCATAATGGTGGAGTAAAGGGTAGTCTGCAAGAGGTTGCAATACCTCCTAGCAAGTAGTTGGAATTAAAGTTACCTCCTTGCAAAGGACAGGAAGAAGTTATTTCTTTAAAAAAGGGAAATTTAAAAAGAATCCTGGGTCGAAGACTTGATGAGTTGGTGCCAAAATTCACCCTGACTCTTTAAAATGGATAGGGGAATAAGGTTTAAAGAATCTTTTAAAATGGAATGGTTTAACACTAATTATGTTATATAAAATAATGCTGAACATGATACATAATACTGTAAAGTACATAGTATAGTGTTGCTTTGACTGATACTTTGTTGGAAATAAAGTGGTGTTTTGTGTATTTATTTAGACTTGCAAGCCATTTTTATATACTCAAAGGCATAGCCATTGCTCTCACAAAAGTACGTTTGTACAAAATATTGAGAATTTAAGTCTTTATGATGCCCACATTAAATGGACTAAGGGCATCTTTGAGTCAAAATCTATTGCAGAGTCCAATAATGTATATCATAGTCTTTCATCACTTGTTATATCTATTGCAGTTCCTCAAGGTTTACTCCCTATCTGTAAATATCATTCATTGTCTAGAAATATCTATCTGTATTCAACAATGCAATTTGATTTTCTTCATTTTCTTTAAACATCAATTTCATTTCAACAAATCTTGATTCATTGTTTTTGTGGTGTCCAGTATATTTTGGGAAATATCATAGTTTAATAATATCTATCAATGTTCTTTCCATTTTTTTGGCTGCTATTGATATTTGATGGTATTATTTATTACTTTTTAAAATCTATCAATACACTATTATATATATATTTTTTTGATGAATTTAAGTTTTTTTTGTTCTAATGTTTCCTTATAAAGACACTTGATGGCATAGTGGCTTGGACTTTTACCTCAAAATGTCAGATTAGGTCAAATGGTGACTATAAACTGACCCTAATTAGTTAATATGAGTGTGTCCTATGATGGATGATTTCCAGGGATAGTTCCTTTTTGCACCTGATATTGTTGGCTTTAGCCCATGCAATGCTGTCAGAGATGATGTTGATATGATGATGAATTGGTGCTCTCTGTGTGCAAAATGTATGTATCCTCTGATTGAATGAAGTCCCTTTTGGGGTTGGGTTTTGCTTTTTTCATAATGTTTCTTAGATTGACTCTGTTCTCAGTGATCCTATAATTAAAAAAAAAGTTTATAACAGGATAGACTGATTGTGTTCTTATTCAGAAAGTGGGATACACTCTATGGCCAAAGGTTTGTGCAATCCCACCAATATGCGCTTGACACCCCCTTCTAAAATGATGGACATGAATATGGAGTTAGCAAAAGTAGTGTTAAGTTTACTGTAAATAAGAATGTATTTGGTTTCTGTTTTCTGAGGTGGGCTGGTGCCCTGCCTGGGGTTTGTTTCCTGCCTTGCGCTCTGTGTTGGCTGGGATTTGTTCCAGCAGACCCCTGTGACCCTGTATTTAGGATATAGTGGGTTGGATAATGGATGGATGGATGGATGGTTTCTGTTTTATCAATAAAGGAAAATTTGCCAAAATAAAAAATTCATTCATTCAGTCATTTTCTACCGCTTATCCAAAACCTCACCTTAAATGGCTCCTGTCGATGCAGAGGGTCGGCTGCTGTACTTCAAGCCTCTCCTGGATGTAACCCTATTTGAAAGTAAGAGCCCATCCACTCTACCGAGAAGGTTCATTTTTGCTGCTTGTACCCACAATCTCATTCTTTAGTCATTACCAAAGCTCATGACCATAGGTGAGGATAGATTAACTGTTAAATTGAGAGCTTTACCTTCTGACTCTGCTCCTTCTTCACCCCTACAGATCAGTATAGTGAGATTCTCTGTAGCATTTATACTGTTTACCATTACTTTATAATTATTGGTTATCATGTGATGACAACCAATGTTAAAGAAGGACGAAACACAAGGGTAAGCTGAGTACTGCATGAACAAGCGTAGTGCATACACCTATGTGTACTGTATATGTTTTTGGAAAGTTCATGAAACTGACATAGTTTAGCATTTTATTGCTGCTTTTGCTTTGGAGTTTTATGCTTTATTCAACTTTAGCCAGTAGATGGTGCTCCTGTAGCAGTCTGATAATACATGATGCATCAAAATGCAGTAAATGAATTTGACTCTTTTTGTTAGAAGTTCCACCTTGTCTTGTTTAAAGTGAGGATTATTAAGTTTTCTCAACTAAATGTCAGAGAGAAGTTGGCTCTGCTTAACCTCACTTCAGAATGTGCTGGTAGGCATCTATTTAATTCTACAGCACAAATTGTCTCTGTTTCACCTCAGTACTTCTTGTTTTTTCCCACCCCAGCAGCTGTCAAAAAATCTCTGAACTACAGAATGTAATAAGCACAAGGCAAAACCTTTTTTCTTTAATATTTCTGTTTTTTCCAGTATCTGAGTCTTCAACGGAGGTTTTGGGATCAACAGTTACTTCCTTCAGGGTTGAAAATCTTTTGTTTGGTAGAACATATATATTTACAATTCGTCCACTATATGGAGAAACTGAAGGTCCCGCTACAATAATAAGTGAACGAATATGTAAGACTCCACTCTTAAATCTTTTTAGTTCTTAATATATGCATTAGTCATACATATCTTAATAGTATGAAGTTAAAGTTAATTAAATTAGTACAATAGTTCCTAAACTTGAATAGATAAAGATGTTTTCAGAAGCTAATTTAAGATCAATGCTAGACAAAAATAATGATTATTTATAAATAGTTTATCTTTAAACAATGTATTGGTGTGTAAACACAATATCATATGTTTATTCAAGGCAGTAATGTACATATATTTTTGCTAGTGGAATTCAGATTATTTGTGACAGATAACTTTGGTGAAAATGTGCGTTCAGTTATAACTTCATGATTTATTTTAAGTAAGCTCGAAGGACAATAATATAATATGATCTGTTTGCTTTTATTTTACAGTAGGAACAAATAAGATCACTGGAGACGAAACTGTTTTATCCACCAAAGCAACTTCTCCTCCTCCATCAGCAATAATGCCATCTCTTCATGCAAGCTTAGTAACACGTGCTGCTGTAGCAACTGTGAAACGAAAAGTCCCTACTACTACTGAAGCAGCAAGCACATTAAAATCAACTACAATGAGACCTACTAGCATATCTACAACCACAACATCAGTGCCATCAACACCAGAGCCATGTATGTTTTAGCTGGGAGCAGGTTCTTGGCTTTCTTTTGTGGTAAAAGCATGTCTATATGGAAAAATTTAATTTAACAAAAGGAAAGGAGAGGCAATAAGTGACAGCACCAGCCATCAACTCTGGGTGGAATTACCAGTTGATAAGCCCTGAAGTTGTCTTCCAAATGTATGTGGGTGACAAAATATATATGAATATATTTCTACATATATCGATTTGGTTTTTAGTTGAGTTCTAATGACACATCTCCATAAGTTAGTTAGGTATTTTTATCCATGTGTAAAGTTAGTCAGTCAGTCATTGTCTATTCTGCTTTGTCCTGAACAGGGTTGTAGAGGTCTGCTAGAAACCAGTCCCAGCTAGCATAAGGAGCAAGAAAAAGAACAAACCCTGGACAGGGTGTCAGCCCAACCCGGGCCACACATACACATACACTACATTAAGCACACACTAGGACCAATTTAGGACCATCAGTTCACCTAACCTACATGTCTTTGGAATGTGGGAGGAAACCGGAGAACCCAGAGAAACCCACATTTGACATGGGGAGAACTTGCAGACTCCATGCAGGGAGGACCCAGGATGTGGACCCTGGTCTCCTTATTGTGAGGCAGCAACACTACCACTGTAGCAACGTGCCACCCCCAAAGTGTACAGTTGAAAATAAAACATTAAACAAGCTCTACTGTCACATACTTTCTTTCTATACAATCAGCTTTTCACATCCACATTGAGTAGCCAGATGCCACTTTGCTGAGACTTTTTTATTGAATAATTCTTGACCTTTAAGTTGCTTTTTGCTAGTGCACTATGCACAGTATTTTATTTTTATTTTTTTCTGCACAATATTTTTTGTGCCCTTTACAAGCTATTTTGCATATCCAGATATTAATATCTAGCCTGTTGGAAAAGGTCAGTGAAGTAAACCTTTCTGGGCTTTTTTGTACACTTTTTTTGCCAGGGTTTAACCACAACTTTCATTTGTGTGATCCCCCCTGTTGTTGGCTTAAATAAAAAAGACTCGGCAGCATGTATAATACCAATTTTATTTTTTAATTTGTGGAAGCTGAGTTATGATAGTCAATGGATTTGAACGATATGTTAATAATTCCAAAAATGTACCTACTTATATGTAAAAAATGATGGAGTTATTGAAGGGCCATGACAGTGAGTATCTGCAAAAGAAAAACAAAATTAAAGGCTTTTTCCATGTTGACAACCAAGGAACATAACAGACATGACATTTTGGCTTAAGGTGTAGGCTATCTTGATGAAGGCTATACAGTCAAAACTTTGTGTCTCTTATCTTCTTTCATTTCTGGTGTGGATAAAACCTTTTTTTTTCATTTGTAGAAATATGAGCTTAAACTATTTCAACAGCTGCTCTTCTTTAAGCATGTGCCACCCATACACCAACATTTCTTGCCCACAGCAGGATTATTCCAACTGCCTGGACCTTCTAACTCTCTGTGTTCTTGATAAGTGCAAACTATTGATTTGCCTAATTTACTACCAGGTTTCTCATTTCCTATAGTCAGAAAACTCTGCAGAGATACAAGAAAAATATGCTTTTTACATTTCTTTTCACTGTATTACTGCATTTTTCTATTGGTTCACCTTTCAAGTATCAACAGCAAATATTCATTATTTGCATTTATTGGTTTAACTGTTTTTGTAATTCCGCAATCCAATACATTTAACAACTTTCACTGGCACTTTCTGGTTATGTTCATAATCTTATTTTCACTTGTAGACGTCCACCAGACTTCCACCAACTGTAGATATCCATTCCTCTTTTTCTTATTTTTAACTTGCTGTTTCATGTTTAGTTTTATGGAGGACTGAGCCTTTTCTAACAATGAAGATCACAATGCTGCTTACACTTTTATATTTACTGCATGCCTGTACTCACATTTATAGAGGTGATCAATGTCACATTTTTAGTATGTAAGGAAAATCCTCCAAAACTGGAAGATTATTCAAGGCAGCAAGGTCCTAGAATTATTTTTTATATATGATTTTGGTACTCAAAATTCAACAATTCTTCTTATCAAGTTTAATTTTAATTGAATTTTACAAAGCCATGCCTATTAAGTGACTGAAGTATTCATTTAGTTTAAAAATTGTATAATCATTTAAAATTTTATGATCCTTAGGAATCAACTTACAGTCTTAATTATTTTCTACAATTGTTAGAGCAATAACTCTCATTTGCAAGGAAACATTTCATATTTCATAGCCATTATTTATAACTTGCTGTTGTTTTTCATCAAAGTAATTGGACTTAATTTGCTTAATTCAATGTCCTCTTTGTTGTGGAAATTGACACATTTCCTTGCCCCCATATGTTTCAGGGTTTCCTTCTAAAGCTATCTGATTACGAAAGTCTTACATATCAAATACTAATTAGCCACAATTAAAGACAGATAATAATTACAGATTCATCCTTTATTTTTGTCTTTGAACAGCATTCACGCAGCCACAGAAATAATAATAAGCAAAATGTCTAATTTCACAAAAAACGTCACAAGTAATCAAGAAAATCTGATAACATTTTCTCACAACTAGTAAACAAAAATGCTTCCACCAACAGACAACAATTTACCTTACTAACAAGCTTCAAGGATTACACTTTAAGCTTTGCAAAATAAAATAATCATCCTTTGTGCAGTGAGCTAAACAAGTGAAACCAGTTGCTAGGGAGACTGAAAATTTGTGGTTACTTGAGACATATGGTTGTTGGTTTTCAAGTGTTCTTCGACTGAAGAACTCTTGTGTTCAGATGTGCCCTGTAATGTGTAAGAATAATAAAAGTCCTTTAGTAACACTTTTCTATGTAATTGGTAAAACAAGTAAATGAGAAACATTGATTTTTTTTTTTTCACATTGCAGTAGCAGCTTTTTTTGCTCTCTTGCAGTCTGTGGGAAGGTGAAAGCTGACATTGTTTTCCTGGTGGATGAGTCCTCAAGCATTGGCTCTAATAATTTTGACAAACTGAAGAGCTTCCTCTTTAGAGTTGTGACATATTTTCCTAAAATTGGATCAGAAGGAACACAGGCAAGTCATATTTTTCAATACTTGAAAATAAGTCATCAGCCTATAATCAAACTTCTATCTTCCTTACAGTCTCTTACTCTACTCTTGAAAAAGAACTGTCTTCAAATATAACAGAATCAAATGTTTAAAGTTCATCTGTTTTCTAATCTAATATTTTTTTTACCAACAATACTTTGGGTATCTATATTCTTGCTCTTACTGTTTCCATACCAATTTTGAATGACATTTTTTTTTCCATTTCCATTTATTAAAATCTGTACTTAACTCATTTATAACCTTATATAAGTCTTATTTTAGGGTCAAAGTCAGCCTAAACCTAATTTTTTTCCCTTAATCTATCTAATCTGCAATGTTTGCCTTATTTTTGCAAGAAATGTAATAAATGAGTGTTTAAAAAATTAACAGACGTCAGTCAACATTAAGAGCTGGATCCAGCTGAGTCCCTGTTTCTTACCAATCATACTATTAAATATGTACATTAATAATTAGCATATTTTATGACTAGAATGCATCCCTTTTTATATTAAACCTCTGGAGACTGTCCCATTTACTTTTCTGGGTCATCAGATCAACATTTGGATTCATAATTGAATCTTTTAAAGGTGAACTAAAGGTGGACTCATCTGAGACCTTGGGAGATATGGCTTTAACATCACAGGAGGAAGGGTTTGGTAAGCACTTCACTGGAAAGTGGCAAAATAGCAAAATGAGGAAAAATAGAGAAGGAGAGAGCAAGAAGATGAGGTAGTAGTAAGTTTGTGGAGATGTATAGTATAGTATGCTGGCGAATAAGTGGACAAGCCACCCCATCTGAGAGACAAGGCCTGAAAGTCAAGCAGTTAGGTCTAGAAATCACAGCAGGGTTATCATTCTGTTATTTTTGTAAATTGTACTGCTTCCAATGTAATTGTATTTTGGTCTCTATGAAATTATTTTGTTACCAGGAATTTGTTAGTTTGACCGCTGATATTTTACATTTTAGACACACACACACACACACACACACACACATATATATATATATATATATATATATATATATATATATATATATATATATAAAATCCAGCTCTAATATTAAAATATGACTTCAACATAGGCACTTTCTAATAAAGAAACACAAGCAAATGTCATTACAAATTAATCACTCTGTTGTTATATTTATTATCAATTCTCTCTGATATTACAGAATGTTAATTTGCTGCTATAATAAAGCAAACCATTATTACTATTATCATTATTATAAATTTATTTAGCTAACATCTTTATCCAAAGTGCCTTAAAAAGTTATAATCCAGACTAGAATAATTAGAAGGTACAAGCATAAAAAGCAACAAAGAACAAGATAAAACTGTTCAAGATGGAATAGTACATAATTATACCTGCAGCTGCACTAGCACAAAAATCGGTATACTAAACTCTTTGTCTGTACAACAGCTGCTATCTTATAGAAAGAACCCTAAGCAGTTCCAAAATATTTAAAGAAAAGCTGCACTTTCAAAACATGAGTGAACTGGGTACAGATCAAATATCCATAGGGAGATTGTTCCACAGCTGTGGAGAAAGAACGGAGAAGCATTGTCCAGTCTTGGCATGTTAGGCAAGAGGAGGAATTGACAGCAGCCAGTCAGAGGCAAAATGGAAATTTCTTGAAGAGACCTATTGAAGGACCAAAGACTGGAGATACTGAAGAGCAGAAACATTTAGAGAACCATGAGTCAAGACAAAAGTTTTAAAGTGGATCCTTGCTGCAACATGAAGCCAATTAAGAGCCCAAAACAGTGTAGTAGTGGAAGTAAAATAAGGAACAGAGAACACCAGTCGAGCAGCTTCAACACTGACTCTTGAGGCACATCTGAGGAACACTAAAGTGTTCGAAGTCAAGCAGCAAAAAAATGAAAGATTTATAGTTATCACACAATATTACACAGCATTTTAATTTCTTATAAACGTCAAACTGCTAAATACTGCTTGACTAAGCAAATCTACATTGCAGAAACAATAAACACAGCAATTCATGTGATTTACAAGTTGATTGGAGTAAAACAAACTATTCGCCACTGCATTTAGCAGTTTTTTCACATCAGCAACTAACTTAGAAAAGTCTAGTTTTTAATAAAAGAGATTGGAAATGTATTTTTATTGTGTTTTTGTCATTATGAAGTGAATAACAGCTTTGTTTTTTTTTATTGTCTCAGTTTGAGCCATTTTAAAATGGAGAGTTAGATGACCATAAAACTGTTACATATTAGGTCTGTGTGAGAGTTTGCTTAAAAAATCTATTTTTATCTTGTCCTGTTTTTTTTCCCTACCGTCCATTCAATGCTCCTTAGGTAGGTTCTGGTGCTCTGTGACCTTGTCACAGAAAAAGTGGGTTCATAAAATTGATAGATTATGTTGATGCTGATGAAGCCGAATGTGGTTGAAAAAATAGGACCAAAAACAGTTAAATGGAAAATACTAGATATCTAATTTTATTGTTTAACAGTGTTAAAATAATTTTTACAATAGAATTTATTTGATGCAGCTCACCCAATTACTCTACCCATTTTACTTCATATGTCACCAATACACAAGATCAGGTTTGGCCAGTTTACAGAATAGTTACATTTGTTTTATATTTCGGAAGTTGTGCCTTATTTTGAGAATGTTGCTGTTAACTGCTAATTCCTTTTTTATTTACCCATCAATGCGGTATATGTACTTAAAAAAATAATTGATGCAATTCCAGCTTATTTTTCACAGGAACAGTCCAAGACATTTCCATGCATTGACTGATAAGTGCTCTAATTTATTGCATTTCAGATTGCTGTGGTTCATTACAGTGATGAACCTCGCACCGAATTTCCCTTAAACCAGTACCATGACAGAAACTCAATACTGAGAGCCATTCGAGGAGTGAAGTATGGTGGAGGAAATACAAAAACAGGTAAAGCAAAAAATCAGCTGCTAACACCTGTATACCAAAAAAAGCTATTTTTTGTTCATGAAATAACAAGTTATAAGATGGACTTACTGCTGTCCAACTACTCATAGGTCGTGGAATTGGTTACATACTGAGAGAGAGCTTTCAGCCCTCTGCTGGAATGAGACAGAATGTACCTCATATGCTGGTGTTGATCACTGATGGTAAAGCCCAGGATGATGTATCACCACCTGCCCGTGTAGCTCATGCCTTGGGTGAGTTTACTTTTTTATTTTACCATTTTCAAGTCTTTACAAAAATGCAGATGTACAGTATTTGCTTTGCGTTTTTACATACTTTGAAATAAACAATGTAATAAGAATCCTACTGAAAAAAATGATTAAATATACTAAAACATCTTCCATACTATTGGTCATCAAATTTGTCAGCCATAAGATCACCTTTTCAAATCAAAGCAAATTAAAGATATACTGTCATACACTATATGCTGCACCTAGGCTGTCCAGAATAGGTGTGAACTTTACTCATTCACATTTTACTAAAGTTTCAGTTAAATAATTTATTAGATGCTGAGAATCATGGTAACAGTTTGTTAGATGCCTGATTCTGCACTCTATCTGTAAGTGTTTTGTAGCCTGGAATATAGTTTGAGGTAATGGGATAGGAGGGGTTTAAAGTTACTCCTTTTCACAAAACTTCAAAAATGGGAATCGGCAATATAGGAAAAATTATAATATTTTTGACATTTAATTCTTTACTAGTGGTCATAGCTCTCTTAGAACTATGAAAAATGGTCTGTCTGCATACATAAGACATTTTGGTACTGTTTTAGACTATTTCAAGGGAAATGATTACAGTTTTTTTTTATATTTACAAGAGATCTAGCTCTCAATGGACCTCTAGCAGCAGGTGAAAAATGATAAATTTCTATTACAAATATTTAGATGTTTAACATTTAAATTGAAACACTCATTTTAACATTTAACATATCTGATGCAATTATTCTTGTTTATTATATACTGTACTTCTCCCTAATGGAGTAAATCATTACATTTCTTATAAACACTGAACGTTATTTTGTATTTTTTTTTCATTTTATCTTCTTTTCTGCAGTTGCCGAAGATATGTATTTGCATTGTTGTTTATGTTGAAATATTTGAAGGACAAAAAATGTAAACACCTGTTTTCAAATGTCATTTCAAAATTATCATTTATCAATTTTAATTTTACATACATCAAACACAATTTTTCTTACTTTATTATTTTGATTTCTTTTCTATTTTGAAAATGTTGTTACAAATAAGTATTTTTTTTGTTATGAAATTAATGCACATTAATATTTTGTTTTCAGGTATTCATGTCCTGGCAGTGGGAGTTGCCAATGCAGACATTGAGGAACTGAAAAAGATTGTATTCCCTGGAAATTATCAAAATATTTTCTATGCTAGCACTTTTGATGACTTCCCATCTATTGAAAGAGAACTTATTGAAACTATGTGTAAAGAAGTTTCACTAAAGAGTGGCATAAGACAGAAACAACAGGTAAAGTCTACTTTTTTTTATAACTAGCTGTGCTACCTGTCTAAGATGTAGACTTCAGTGTTAAAGTTTGCAGTGCAGATATCTCTGTTACAGTATATGCCATTTCATATGGTATTCGTAAAAGCTTTGCACTTTGATTAAATCTTTGAACTCCAAACCATGAGGTTGTGGGTTCAAATCCCACTACTGACACTGTGTGACCATAAGCAAGTCACTGGACCTGCCTGTGCTCAAACTGTAAAAAAAAGAACAAATGTAACCAATTGTATCATTAATGTCGTAAGCTGCCTTAGATAAAGTTATCAGCCAAAACACTAAATGTAAATGTAAATGTGAAACCAGTGTTAATAATGTTTTTGATGCACAATCTATTGGAATGACAGAGACATAGCAACCAGACGTACACAGACATGGTGGATGATGCTTTAATTCAAAGTCTATTATGTCTAATGAAACGTATTAATCAACAACAAAAAAAACTTTACCACAATTGAAAACAAAATTTGCCCCTTTCTCTTAACCAAAAAGCACTCTCTATAGGATGTTAAATAGCAATTTATATTTAGTACCTTTCAAATGGTTGTATGTCTCAATTCGTTTAAACCATCTAAAAAGAATATAATTGTCAAAAAAACTACTGTGAAATATTAGAAATATTAGAAAAAAATACAAAACTTCAAGTTTGCGAGGTAACTAAATGTTTTTACATAAACAGAGAAGCCTATAAGTCAGTTTATAAGCCAGTTTATAGTCCAGTGATACATGGATGGGGTCAAAACTATGACCGCAAAGTGTAAAATGTCTTTAATTCTAATAAGAAAAGAACGTGTTTAAACAATTGAACGCATAACCACTTTCTTTTCTTGTTCCACATTTTATGCATTTTCGGTACCCAATTGTTGAGTTTGCTTTTATTTTTGGTTATTGCTTTCCTACATCCTTGCTGAAAATTGTCATAATTCTATCCTTGAAACATTGTGATAAAGTAAATATTTTCCAAAATAGGTATTTGAATGCAAATTCAAACCATTTATTTAATGTACATTGCACATTTTCATGCACAAGTGTAGCTCATACTGCTTTACAAATGGTAAAAAAAATTAACTTACAAAATAGGTAAAACGGTAGAATCCCTACTTTTTAAGTCTCAAATGCTTAAAGTTAAAAGGCTGGAAACAATACTTCCAGTGCCAATAGACTGTTCAGCTCCACCTGGATATTTTACAGTACTTAAATGTGATCAATTAGTTAAATATTAACTATGTGTGATAAGAAGTTCTCAAAGGTGTGATGCAACAGGTATCACCATAGCAGTAGTAGTCTTTAGCTTTTCCAGCATCAAAAGAGGCTGCAGTGCATTTTGGGCAGGTCGTAGTGGTGCAGAATCCCCAAGGAATAAGAAAACAAATTCCTGAATATGCTACATACAATTGCACAAGACTAATACATTCCTGCCTTTGATCGATTCTTGCTTTTCATAGTAACTGGCCTTGGCTTTTGATGATGGTCATTGAAAAACAAAATTTTAAAAGAAACGGTATTCTTTTGAATTGAAATGGGTAATCAGTAAGAATAATGGTGTTCTTAGGAGTTTTTATTATTATTATATGTTTACAATTTGTATTTGTTTACATCATTCACTCAAGCATTACTTTTCTTGTTTGTTGTCATTTGCATGTTCAGCCATCTACTTTTTTGCCCTAGCCATAGAAAAACAGTAGCATTTCACATTGAATCATACAGTATAACTTATTACAAACTACAATGTTGTTTAGAGGCTGTACATTTAGGTGGCGTAACGAACAAAACATTTTCATTTTGAGGTTGTTTTTTGTAGTGGTTCAAATGGAAAATTATAACAGGTGGTACTATGGTGTGGATTCTTCTTAAACAATTGCTGGTGGAGTGCATACCGACCCACTTCAAGCATTGGTTTTCTCCCCATAAATGTATTGTAGTGATGACTTTATTGGTAGAAGTAACGACATGCAAGTCTGAAATGTAAACAACAAAGTGGAAAGAACTTTTTCTGAAGGAGGGACTTTCAAAACAGGAGAGAAGTAATGGTTGTACAGAAGAGAACAGGTAACAAGAAATAATTCAGTGAACTACAGTATATGTACACATTTCCAGTCTTCCTTTTGGTCATGTAGGATATGTTAACTGAGCTGCAGTAGTATTTAAACTGATGAAGACTCTACCTGCTTGTGATGTATGGGAGGAATCCATCTCTCCTGTATTTCTGCTACCTCCCTGTCAACCTGATTCAGACTTTATTGCTAAACACATCTCATTTGAGCTTTGGTTAACCTTCCACTTTACAGATCACGCCACATATCATCCTATCCAGTGGTTGACGTGAAACCATGCAGGAGGTACTCTGTGTTACTGACATCTTGTTCTGCCTTGCAATACCTTATATATTTTACTTGACATTTTAGTCTAGTTGTCCCTGTCAGATATCAGAGCGCGTTTATTTTAGTATATGGTATTTAGGAACGGGTGCCTTGAGTCTGGGGCATGTTGCTGTTAGTATATGAAACCGTAAAGCCCTTCAAGTCCTTATTAGCTCTATTTTTCCGGTGCAGAAAACATTCTTCTTCACTACTTCCACCCTATTGGTAGTTCTGCTGTCCTGTCAGTTGCCTTCATTTGAATACATGGCAAGCCCCATAACTCTATGCGACCACTTCTCAGTAGTGATGTGCAAAATGAATCTTTTTGTGATTTGATTCATTTTGTTCAGTTCAAAAACAATAAACTGTATTCTGGTTTAATGTTTAGAATAGTATCACAACATTGTAACAACTTTAACTGCCAAACAATATAAACAATATAAAAAGTAAGCAACAAAATAAGTCATTTACACATAATAATAATACTAACAGTTCTTCTCTTTATTGAATTCTGGCCATAAATAAAAGTTCAACAATAAATAAAAAACAATTGTACAATCACACACAATAATAATAATAATAATAACAATAATAATAATCCTCTTTAATAAATTCTGACAATAAATAAAATTTCATCATTAAATTAAAAAAAACAATCATACAATTAGAACCTTAGAATAGTGCACCCATCACGATAAAACTTTCTGATACAATCTCCCATACATATATCATCAGTAAACTAAACTGAGATTAAATGTACTATGAGTCTTGTCTGCAGTTTGTTCCTCCATTCAGTACGCAAACTGATTCTTTCAGTTACCTAGTGCAGTGTACTGTACTGTGAGTCTCTTGTCTGCAGTTTGTGCAGTATGGTCATATTAGTTCATTCAGTCAGTCAGTGTACGTACTGCGACGGTCATAGTCACTCAGTCAGAGTGAAACGATCAATTGGAGGTGCTTGGTGTCATCTACCAAGTCATTCAGTGGCTAGTTGTTGTCATGACTGTTTTGCTGAAACAGCTTACTGATAGGCAAATTATTTCCTGAAGACAGCAGTCATTTACAGTACATGAAGTTAAGATGATAGCTCCAGAATGATGCAGAGTGCAATATAAAACGTAGCACACACTGTGCATTCCTCGAAAAGATTTGTTTTTTAATGTCATTGTACCAGTATGTTCTTTCAGAGATCAAGACAAGTACAAAAGAATTTGTTCGTTCGTTCATTGCACATCACTACTTCTCAGTGCTGTGTCAAGAAAATGACACAGTGCAGTAGAATAGCCCTAGAGTGGACTGGGGAATGACAACACAGAACAACAAGATTTTGGTGCGTCAAGTGCTCAGTGCTTTTTATAAACAAAACGGTGTTCATCAATAAATAAAGGGCGGTGTAGTCTTTTCAAATATATAATCTCCAGTAAATAATTACAAAATAGAATCTTTACAAATAAATAAATAATCCAATAAACAGCCTAAAAAGGCTAAAACACAGTGAGGATCTGCCTCTTTAAAAACCATCACTAGCTTCAGTGCCTCCTTCTAATTCATGTCCCTGCTACTCACCCAATGCAGTCTTCTCAAAAGCAGGAGACACCTTCTGACAAGTGCAGTCGACCCTTTATCTTGGTCATGTCCCCGCTGCCATACCTCAGCAATCTGCAGGGACCCTGCAAATCTCGGAGAGGTTGATCGCTTGTGCTTCCTGGGCTCTCAGCAGGAGTGACCCTATCTTCTGAGCGTCATCTGCTTGCTGTACCCTGGGGAGTCATTGTCAACTGCTTACCACCACAGGTCTGTCTTGATGCAGACTCTTCTTTGTCTTCCTCCCTCCCTCCCTTTAACCTCCAGACTCTTTTCTCTGTTGTCTTTCTCAGGCTTCTTTATACACCTGTGGGTGCTGCATCCTAATTTCTATCCATGCAGTGCTGATGTGGAACAGCTGAGCTTATCAAAAAATGATTTCACCTCCACACTGAACACCCCTTGGCTGCTCCACAGCAGTACCATCATCATTGCTTGTAGTCGCATCCCTAGCAAGGGGATCAGCTTTTGTAATATTTTTTTGAAACAAAATAAACTGTAATTAATAGCACATCTGCTGTATGTTTGTTTGTCTTATTAAAAATACAAATTATTTACTCAAGTATGGATAATGGTTAGCGAAAAAAAAAAAGAAAACTCACCTTTACACACGGTAATGTCAGAATACCTCACTGGTAAAATGCCAGTCATTAATGTCTCACCAATTATTGCAGCAACTTGCTGCTCAAACTGAATTTGGGGGAAAACAAATGGAGACCTGAGTAGACCATGCAAACACAACACAAACAACAACTGGCATTGACATTCCAAAACACAATGATGAACGGTGAGGCAGCAATGCTAACCATTTTCAACCTTAAAATAAAATACTGTATGTAACATGAAATATAACAATTTTACACCTATTCAAACCTGAATGCACTCTTATTCCTGGAAAGTTCTCAATAGCACTATAATTATGCTACTGAAATTAAGTTAATTTCTATGTTGGTATGTTTAACTCTGTAATATTTTGAAGAGCACAGGAGTCTTCAGCACACCCAAGGAAAAAGGAAAGAGCAGCCTTAAGTAGGATAATAAAAAGCTGCTGAGGAAGGCATTATATTTTATTTTTACTTTTTAGCTGCATGGGAAACAGATGATTTATAAGAGCGTGTTTGTTTACTGTAATTTGGCACACTGTATTTTATGGTTGCCAATAGATTTTTTTTCATCTAATATCTTGGAAATGCCTTGAAGTAAGGATTTAAGGCAAGCTGTTCCAAACAGATCTATGGTGACACATTGCCAACTTTTCCAAATCTATTAGTTTTCAATTCTGATGAAGACAGGTTTGACTTACATAGTGCTTTGGTACCAATGCTTTATTTCTTCAGTATATGAAATTTCGCACAATTGGTGTTATCATAGCAATAAATAGACAAAGAAAGGCTCTCAGGATTAGCAGTCAGGATACCAGCAAATAACAATATGCTGCTTTTCCAGGTAGCTCAGACACACCAGTGAAGCAAATGAAAATTATGTAAATAATATTGATAAAAAATTGTTAAATATGTCACATAATAGTTATAAGTCCAAAGTTATCATTAGATACTAAAATCAGATTTGCTGACTTTAAAAAACAATTCTGCAGGTTTCTGAAGTCGATGTAAACAAGCCTCAGCAAACGTTTGAACTACAAGGAGACCTTTCATCAAAAGGATCTGATGTAATAAGCAAGCCTGAAGGACCTTGTGCCTCTCAGTGCATAAAGGTAAATTATGAGCAAGACAAACAGTGCAAATATGTCAACAAGTGCATGAGTCATAGAATGGTTTCTAACATGTCTTGTTTTCTTATTTTTTAGGGTCAGAAAGGAGAAAAGGTACATTTTCCAGGATAGCTCTTAATATACTGTGGTTCTAATTCCTGCAGAGAGTGCTTCTGGAAAATACAATACACTTAATTACAGACAGAGCCACTGGGCAGTCTATTGATTTATTAAATACCTGAACCAGCTCTATCCCCAAAAACATCCTACAATCTATTTTCACAAAGTACTTATTCTAATTCTTATGATTCTAATGCCTTGAGAGGAGTCAGGGACACTGCCTAGAAGGAACACCAGTAATGCAGTTAATGACACAAAGAATATACTGGGAAAAACAGAGCACTTAAACTCAGGAATTAATCTGTACCCCATATTGGCTGATTAGTCCATGCTGTATTCATTTCTGTCTTCACCAATAGTAGAAGTAATGAGTTAATAATATGGAACAATGCTCTCTAATTATTTTGTGCTATAGACTGACACTGTCTCAGAAATGTATTTCTAAATGTGTAATGAAAAAGCAAAGGGTAAGTTTTAGATTAGATCTCAATGTGCAAATGTTGCTTGTTGAAAGAATATGTTGTGCATCTAAGACATGTTAGTTCAAAATTCTGACTTGTCACTATGCAAACATTTTAAAATGAAATATCAATGTCTAAAATGGACTCAAGAAATTTAAAATTAGGATATCTTAAAATAATTTAGTTGTAATTTTGAATAAATCCATTCATTCCCTTTCAAATCTGGTTAAACCAGTTCAGGTTCATGAAAAGGTACTATTTCTCACAGGTGCCTTTAGCACAATGCAGGAAGAAGTCCTTGATGAAGGCACTGCTATTGCACACCCACACCAACTCACTGGACTGATTTACTGCCTGTAATTAACCTTACTTAGATCAAACATTTGGATTGCGGTGGGGAACAGGGGAGACTGAAGCAAAAACTAACATGGACATGTGGAAACATGCATGCTCCGTGAAGACAGGGACAAGGTCGAAATTTGATTCTAGTCCAGTGGCAATGCCAGGTACTGTAGCTCTTCCAGTACTTATACACTGTGCTGCCGTTTTAAAATGTATTTACTGAATTTCAAGATTATCACAGAAACACTGCAACTTTGGCTATATTTTAAGCTAAATTGAAACCACATTTTGCATTGAATCTCTTGGAAGCATTTAAAATTAAGACTATGCTATACAGAGTTGTCTTGAAATGTAGCTGATATATGTAAACATTGTGGTCGAATAAGGCACTGCAGGTTCTCACAGGAAAATGTTTGGCCACTAACCCAGTCATCCCTGTTTAATTCAGTCACAAAACAAAATAAAAGAGCCACTATGTGCACCACTATATTCAACAGAACAAAAGAACTAAGGTAAATAAAGCTGTCTCACTGTGACAGTCATCTTAAACCAGGTTCTGGGATGCTCTGCTCTATGGTGCAGTCTGTTCAGAGCTGACCACCTCCTTCCATAAGCAGCAAGCTTTAAAAATGGGAGAAAGGAAAGGGCACAGTCAGTTGCTTGCCTGGTTGTCTTCTCGGGGCTACGGGTGGAAGAAATGAGGAGAAGATCAGCATGTGTCCCCTCTCAACCTGGGGTGGTAGTACCTGCTTCAAATAAGGGCAGAGGGTAAAATCCATGCATGGCCACATGAAAACATAAGCCATCTCGCCATATCTCAAAATTTAAACCTGCAAAATGAAGATGTGAAATAGATCTTGTAAAGGAAGTAAATGAAACAGTATAAACCTTTAGGGTTTCTGGCCCCGGTTTACTGCAAAAAAAACGAGTAATGTCTCCACAGTACAACAAATGGTCACAACGGACAAAGTAACAATCAAATGGAGGAACATTTATACAGGGGGACAGGAAATTTAACAGAAATAGTGAGATGGATGATGGGAGATAGATGTCAACATCTCGTAACTGGAGTGCAGACGGGAACCCAGAAGTATGGCGTCTTTTATTTACATTGTGCCTTATTACTGCGGCGAGTCCTTGTTCTGGCTGATGAGATAAAAACAGAAAGGCTAGTGCGCCACTGCTGTCTCTCAGCATGGGTTGTCGCGATGAGTTGTGAGTCTTTAAACTGCTCCCCATGTGCTCGTGCGTGACATGACCCCCCCCTCTAGCCCAGACCTACTAGGTGAGACGGACCGAACCGAGAGGTCATGAGCCCGTGAGAGTGCATCCGCGTTGGCCTGAAGGTTACCCCGACAATAAGAGACAGTGAACTTGTATGGCTGCAGGTCCAAAAACCACCTGGTAACTCAAGGATTTGACTCTCTATGAAGGGCCATCCACTGGAGGACGGCATGGTCCGTCACCAGGGTGAATTCCCGACCCAGCAGGTAGTACCGCAGGTGAGTTACCGCCCATTTGATCGCCAGGGCTTCCCGTTCCAGCACTGC
This sequence comes from Polypterus senegalus, assembly GCF_016835505.1. Taxonomy (NCBI): domain Eukaryota; kingdom Metazoa; phylum Chordata; class Cladistia; order Polypteriformes; family Polypteridae; genus Polypterus; species Polypterus senegalus. Next base: position 86,442,731 of record NC_053161.1, read on the forward strand.
ATACCCCGGTCTAACAGTTTCTTGCTCAGGTACATCACAGGGTGTTCGACACAGCACCAAGGCCCGTGCCTGGAGGAGAAAAGGAAGGGAAAAGTTAGGAGTTCTCAAAATATGTTCCCAAGTGAGGGCCAGTTTTAAGTCACTGAATGCTTGTTCCACGGCTTCATTCCACACCACATGTAAAGGGGCCTTTTCTTTGTCAAACATTTTAAGGGTGCTGCCTTCTCAGAGAAACGAGGTACAAACCAGCGGTAGTAACTCGCTAACCCCAAGAAAGTTTATACATGTTTCTTGAGTATTGGACGGGGCCATTCCCTGTGCAACATTTTTTGTATTAGCAGCTCTCAAGGGAACTGCTTCAGGATACCATGTTGCATAATCCACCATGACCAATATATATTTATGGCCTCTGGCCAAAGGCTCTAGGGGTCCAATGAGATTGACTCCGATCCGTTCAAAGGGCACATCAATAAGGGAAATCGGGATTAGAGGAGCTCGGTCCCTCCTGGGAATCTGGCGGAACTGACAGACTGGACAAGACTGACAGAAACGGCGGACCTCCTCATTGATCCTGGGCCAAAAAAAATCGGAATTTAATTCTTTCCAACGTTTTTTCGGCCCCCAGGTGGGTGCCTAAGAGGTGGGCATGTGCTAGGTTGCAGACTTCCCGCCGGTAGGTTCGCGGCACTAACAACAACTTCCGTACCTCACCTTTGTGTTCTGCAACTGGATATAACAAATAATTTTCTAGGACAAAGTAGGGTCCCAGAGGTGTGGAATCTAATGACGCCAGGTCGTCTGCGGATACAACAGCATTCCGGGCAAACCAGGGAATCATCATTCCACTGTTCTATTTTAAATGATGCTGGCGTGGAGCGAAACTGAAAGTCCGGGCAGGCTAATATATCGGGGCCTAAGCCCAGAGCGGTGTCCTCCCGAGATGTAACCTCACTCGGTTGTACTTCCGGATTGGTGTCCCCCCGGGCCGCTCACGTCACCAGTTGCCGATGAGCACGTCGTGGGTGCAGTTGGGAGGGTCCCCTGACCAACCATAAGTAGACCCAGTTTGTGTATGGGAGTGGTGATAGCTTTTCCGCAGTTATTTTTAGACCAATCTTGTCCCATTATAACCAGAAAGGGGGGTTCATGCAACACCACAATCAAAAGCTATTTCGGACTGACCCTCCATGTTATATAAGAGGGGTTCTCAAACTCGGTCCTGGGGGACCCCTGTGGCTGCAGGTTTTTGTTCCAACCAGCCTGTGTTTTTAATTGGACTCCTGGGCTAATTAAGTGAACTGTTGTTTCCCAGATTCCCTGTTTTGGGAACAATATACAAATTAGAAAACTAAGCTTGGTAAAAAAAAAGAAAAAAGTATTAAAATGTACTAAGCAGTTATATGTATTATATGATTGTCATTCTACTTTTCTAGGTGTTCTTATTGTTTAATTAATCCATTATTTACTGCTTTGTGGGGCTGACGCTAAAGTAGTTGCAGTCTTTCATGATTGAGTGTTGTTTGCTTGGATTTCTGCTCTGCTTGTTTTTAATTGTCATTATTAAGATTTAATTAATGTGGCAAACTGCACAGAGAAACGGCAAAATATAATAAAAAGAGAGTTAAGCATTTAAATCTATAGGAAAAACAGAAATATTTCTAAGTTTCTCATGCAGTAAATGTAAAAATCATGCTGCTGTGCTTTTCTGAATGTAGAATAAAAGATAATACCAGCTAATTAAATGAGATCAGTTCTATCAGGTGTTGTAACTGATTAGGAATCTGGTTGGAACAAAAACCTGCAGCCACAGGAGTCCCCCAGGACCGAGTTTGAGAACCCCTGTTATATAACACCTTGTGGACTTGTATGATCTAGTTTCTCTGTGCACACATGTTATATTTAACCTTTTTATATTTTTTATATTTTATATTTAACCTTTTTTTATGCAGATGACACCCAGCTTTATTTTTCAACTTCACCCACAATCACCCTCCCACCTACCACCCTTACTGACTGTCTGGCCGAAATCAAAAACTGGTTTACATTTAATTTTCTTAAACTCAACAGTGATAAAACAGAGATCCTTCTTATTGGTACAAAATCCACATTATCCAAATCCCATAACTTCCCTATTATAACTGATAACTGTACTCTATCCCCCTCCTCTCAGGCCAAAAGTCTTGGTGTCATCTTGGATAATAACCTCTCCTTTCTTTCACACATCAATTCTATTACACGATCTGCCTACTTCCACCTACGTAATATCAACCGTCTCCGCCCCTCTCTCACCCCTCACTCTGCTGCAGTTCTTGTTCATAGCCTTGTCACCTCTCGCCTTGACTATTGTAACTCTCTTCTTTTTGGTCTCCCTCAAAAAACTCTTCACAAACTTCAATTAGTCCAGAACTCAGCCGCCCGTATTATCACGAGATCTCCTTCTACTCACCACATCACTCCTGTTCTGCATCAACTTCACTGGCTCCCTGTCAAGTTCCGCATCGAGTTTAAAATCCTTCTGCTAACCTTTAAAGCTATTCATGATTTAGCCCCCCCATACCTGTCTAACCTTCTCCACATTGTCACTCCTTCCCGTACTCTTAGATCATCCTCCTCAATTAAATTGACTGTTCCTTCCACTCGTCTTTCCACAATGGGGAACAGAGCTTTCAGTCGTTCTGCCCCCCGACTTTGGAATGCACTGCCTCCTGAGATTAGAAACATTAATTCATTCTCTCTGTTTAAGTCTTCAGTTAAAATTCATCTTTTTAAACTTGCCTTCTCTATGTAAACACTGTACTGTATTGTGTGTTGGGTGTTGTGTAAAGTGTGCGGTGTCCTTGAGTGTTTGAAAGGCGCCTATAAATAAAATGTATTATTATTATTATTATTATTATTTTAGCAAGAAATTGGCGCGTAAAACATAACGGTGAGCAACAATGGTGATATTGCTTCCAGAATTAAACAAAGCCATCACCGAGTGCCCATTCACCAACACCATTCCCGTATTTGTAAGTGTCAGAGGGTTTGACGGCGCAGAGTACCTCTCTCCTCTCGCGTAGCTACAGTCCATCGGTTCTGTGTTGAGGGGACAGGTGGGAAGAATATGCCCCACCTCGCCACACTTGAAACAGCGCGGAGGGGTGAGCACCCGGTCTTTGGTCTTCGCTGGCGCCTCCATGAGGATAGCACGACGGGAGGGCTCCTGTGTGGCAACCCGTCCCTGTCGGGCCATGCAAGTAGGCTTCTCAGACCCCCCAAGTTGGTTCACCGCAACTTGTCACTCTAGGAGCCTGTTCATATCGTGAAAGGGATGTCTCAGGACCTGCTGGGCGAGGTAGTCCGGTATGGCATGTATTAACGCCTCACAGACTACTTGCTCAACCACCTGGCGGGCTTGATTAACATCTGGCCATAGCCATCGGCCGAGTTTGCCCCAGAAATCGAACGCCTGGGCCCTAGCTGAAAGTTCTGGGTTGAACCGCCAGTGCCGCCATACCCTCGCCTGCTGGCCGAGGTAATGCCGTAGCATTTGTATAGCTTGGCTCGCAGGAGGTCGTATTGGGCAGCTTCCTCCTCAGGGAGGTTGTCATAGGCCCACTGTGCCAGACCCTTCAGGTAGGGAGCCAAGATGGACGCCCACTCCGACCGTGGCCACTGGTTTCTGGCCATGGTTCTCTCGAACACGGTCAGATAGGCTTATATATCATCGGTCTCTGTAAGGGGAACAATCTGGGGAGGTGGAGGCCGTGTGTGTTCCAGTCTCGCAGCTTCTGCGGCCGCCAACTGTCGTCTCATCTGTGTGAGCTCCCTCTGTGTGTTGGCCTTTTCCAGCTTGACCGTCTGGAGTTCAGTCACCAGGGTATTTAACACTGCATTTATGTCCTGCCCTTCTGTCATCTTCGGGCTTCTATCCTGCCGGCTATGCCAATCTGTGAAGGAAGCAAATGAAACAGTATAAACTTTTGGGGTTTCCACGCCGGTTTACTTCAACAAAAACGAGTAATCTCTCCACAGTACAACAAATGGTCACAACAGACAAAGTAACAATCAAATGGGGGAACATTTATACAGAATGACATTTATACAGATGGATGATGGGAGATAGATGTCATCATCTCGTAACTGAAGTGCAGACGGGAACCCGTAAGTATGGCATCTTTTATTTACATCGTGCTTTATTACGGCGGCGAGTCCTTGTTCTGGCTGATGAGATAAAAAGAGAAAGGTTAGTGCGCTGCTGCTGTCCCTCTGCATGGGTTGTCGCGATGAGTTCTGAGTCTTTAAACTGCTCCCCATGCACTCGTGTGTGACAATCTTTAAATTAACTTAAATTTCTAGGGAGCACAATGATAATTCTTTAAAAGTATAACGAAATAACCAGGTATTTGCAATAAAGCTACAGTATAAGCAAATGTTTACTATATAACTGAGTATAAACACAGAAAGATCAGTTCACATGAATAACTTGACAGCCTTTGTGTGCACAACAGTACTTGTCAGAAAACAAGTTTAAGGGCTACTGTAAGTTGTTGTGTGTATATATTACACATGATAAGGACAAGTGTGTCCTTTCAAATGGCGTCTATATCATATCAAAATATCATCAAAAAATAATTTAGCCTACAGTATATGAAGGTAAACTGTGTGTATATGCTTCAGGAATATGTCTGCTTATGGAACATGTTGAAATCCTTAAGTGCTATGTATGTGGGGTGGGACACAAATGGAAATATGAAAAACTGAAATTGGGTCATACAATTGAAAGAATGTGATTCAGTATTACTTTTAAAGAACAGGTTAATAACGATTAGTCATTGCTTAGTCATCAGTCTTTGAAATGAGGCAACTAACTAAAGTAGTTATATTGAAAGTCTTTCCATTTTTATTTAAACATTGCTTTTTTATTAATGTCCCAACCTATTACCCAGTGTGCAATAATTTTATTATAATTAGTGTTATTGAATAATATAGCATTAATATGCACTAATAGCAATAGTCTTTCTTGTGCCTTTGCTTTTCAGGGTGACAGTGTGGGAGGACTGGTATGTTTCTAGATTTTCTTTGCTACCCAAAGGTTACATTTTATATTAATTTTAAAGTACAATTTGCCTTCCTATTGATACATTTTGTGAGGACACAATATCCATTTAACTTTGGCAGGGACTGAAAACAGGTGGAGGCTATGATCCTTTCAATTTCAATTCTAAAGGAGAAAAGGGAGAAAGGGTGAGTAGAATGCAAGTGAATAGCTTGCAATGAAATTGTCAAATGCAGAGCTCTTGGGTATTTTTTGGATTTCAGCCTCATTCTTTCTGGGCATTAGTTGTTTATGCATCTGGCATTTAGTAAAGTAAAGTTAGTCGTCTTTACAAGTGTATATTAAATATAAAAATACATACTTTCAATATAATAACATTCATGAAAATAAATGTCTTATTAACAATTGGGAAATTATGTCCATAAATTACAGTTTTGAGTACAAGGTATTTTTTAACAGACTGGAACAAACAATTTTGGTGCAGTCCTGCCTGTACAGCTGCAAGATCCTCATGGAATTAAAAGTCTGCTGGCCTTTTGTACTGCAAGGTCTCTTTACCTCTCATTTGTACTTTTATCCCCACCCCAACAATTTCCTTTCTGGCTCTATTATATGGCCATTCTTTATCCCTGTCATTTTAAACCATTTCTAGGCTTCTGACTAGAAACTCTTCCAGGTTCAGGGGAGATATTTCAAAACTATAAAGATATCAGGTCACAGAGCTTTGGGTTGACCCTAGCTTTACTTTAGCCCTTCTCCCATATACGTTCTTAAAGGATTGGGCAGACATGTTCAGTTGCCTCTCGCTACTATGAAGCAGTAGCTTCCAATGAAGACTCTGCTGCCACCTCTATATTTGGGAGTCATGGTTGGACTTCCTTTAGGATACCCAACATTTCCTATGTGTAAATATTTTCCTGATAGCTTCACACCTAGGAGAGTTCTCCTGGCTTTCTGCCCATCCCGTCGTAACCCCTTCTTCACTTAGATTTGTTAAAAGTAACCACATACAGATCTTCATTTCAACAAGCAGGACAAACTAACCTTTACCAATTACTATTTACAACATAAACACTAGCAAAAGCTATCCAGTCATCAGTGTTCATTCTTGTTTTAAAATATGTGCCACTCTCTTGTTGTGTGCCACTGATTTGACCCTTCTCAGCCTTAGGAACAACTTACAAAACAGAATGCTAAAAATAGTGCCCTTAATCAAAATCATAGAATTTCTTCTTACAAATAAATGATATAAGGGAATGTTAAACAGTGATAGAACTTAAAGTAGAAAAATAAATAAACAGGAAACAAGCCCTGGTTCTACCTAAGCCCACTGCAGGCTTTGAAAACTGTATTGTCTCCTCACTCACCTCCTTCTGCCCTCTAGTTCACTTTGAGCTACATCATTTGTATGAAAACAACAACAAATTGTTTTAGTTGCACTAACTCCTATCAGAGTGTTGGCCAAGCAGTTCCTGGTCAGGGGTCAGCTCCTATCTGGGGGCTGTTTTTGAAGAATTTTTAAAGTCACTTCTGGGATCAGGAATGGTCCCCAAAAATTCAGTTGCCTTATCTCCAGATCTTTGTCTTGTGGTCCCAGGTCTCCTTGCATTTATTAAAGATCCAGTCACACATTTCCTCACTTGAATGCCAAACACCCCTGTGTTGCCCAATTGTAGTTTGGGAAAATCTAGTTTGGCAGCCTGTGGTTATATATTACCTTGGAAAGGTGGTACAAGTATAAAAATTGTAAGTATAAGCAGGAAACAAAGAGACATCAGAGACAGACCCAGTATGGCCACACAGTAATGATTTGGCGAGTCAACAGCTATTAAAGGTCTGTCATACTCGGCATTCCAATGGAGGGGAATTATAAAATGAGCAGGTTGCCATCATCGGTTACTGTCTGTAAAGTATTATGCTCCAAAAGTAGTGGCAGGTCAAAGCCTGCTATAGTGAATAACGAAGTAATGAAATTTTCAGAATAACAAATACCTTTTGTTGGCCCTGACAAATTCATACAACATCATGTTAAATGGATTTTGTTTTAAGAAAATGTAATTGTCAGTATAATAAACGTTTTTTCAACCAAAAATGGCCACTGAAGATGATAATGCAATACAAAAAGTACTTAATGCTGCACCTATACTTTCACAGAGTCTTGGGAAACCTACAACAGGCTCTCTTTCTTGTTAGACCAAAAGAAAGTGACAGTCTGTTGCTAAATTTCCAGTTTTGGGCAGTTTTGACAAGGCTCAGCGAGACAACATCCAAATAACCAAATTCTGAGTCATTGCTCCACTGAGTATTCGCATAGGTAGTTGTGTCATATGCAGACTCTGTACTGTTCAAGTTTCCTTGCATTTCTCAAAGTTTTCTTTGTAATGAACCAAAAAGTGAGAAACGGCATCAGTTTATACTGAAAGAAAAATTAATAATCCTAGAAAAAGTTGATTCCGGAATGAGGAAAAATGACGTGGTTAAAGCATTCAGAATCATGCCTTCAAATCTGTCAACAATTTTGAAGGATTCCAAAAAATAGAAGAAAAAGTTAAAGATCGGTCGTTGGAACTTGAACGGAAAAAAAATTAGACATGCATTACTATTTCTATAAAAAAAGTTGCATCTAACGTTGCATTTTCAAATAAAATATTTTTTGCAGTTTAAGAAACGCTGTTTTGTTAATACAACCATTGCCAAGCTTGGCTCACAGAGTTGGTTGCACAAGAGACAGAGAGGTGAGTACAGGTTTGGTGCTAAATGTTCTAAACATCATGCAACAAGCACGTTACAAAGTAAGAAGCAGCAGCACAGCTATGGAGCTGTCCTTGTGCCATTGTTGGTAGAGATGTTGAATCGCTGTATACGTATTTTCCTTATATTCATTATAACAAAATATCCATTTTAACACATGTATATGGTAGTGATTCTTTAAGAAAGGCTCTGAGGTGCAGAGAGACCTGAGAACATCAGAAGAAGCTGTGAGAGTTAGAAGTGGTTCTAGTGATTGCAAGGAAGTGACACTAAATTTAAGTTTAAAGCCATACTCTGAGCTGGTGTAACACTGATCTTTGAGTTGTGAGGTCATATGGGTAAAGGCTTTTTTCGGAAAGGGGATAGTGCAATTAGAGACTGTTTGTTGTTTATGTGGTTTATTTTGATCAATGTGTTTGTGGACCAGCCACACACCCTGATAACAGAGTCCAGATCTGTATAGCTAGGTCTAATGTGGCAGCAAGGATTTATTTTCTGTTTATTTGCTACTTTATTGCTATTTTCCATTCATATTGTTTTTCTTGTGCTTCATGTGTTTCTTCAAAACAGTAGCTCTATAAAATTAATTTACTCTGTAATGTTATAGGGACTCCCTGGAACAGATGGAATTCCTGGACTTCCTGGACGACCGGGCCGCACAGGACCTCTTGGATCCCCTGGACTTTTGGTCATTTTACAATTTTTATTACTTGAATGTTTAAATTTGTTAATATTTTATATATAACTTTGAAAACAATTAAAATACATTAAAAAAATGTTTCTGTTTTAGGGCCCTCCAGGTGTTCAAGGAAATCAAGTGAGTTTATACCAATGCTTATTTGATAATATTTTTAGATTTAATTCCCCAAAACAAACATTAATCTGTAATTTTCCACTTTATATCTGAAATAGGGGCCACCTGGACACTCAGGACTAAAAGGTCAAAAAGGAGAAAGAGTAAGTCATAAATTCTGAAAATACTGTAGTATTAAGAAGTATGTATTCTTTACCATTTCCTGGCATGTATTATTAACTACCATTACCGGCGCACTGCACAATAACGTGCAGTAAATACACTTGACTTGAGCATTCATAGTTTTCATACTCTTTCTCTGTACATTATCATTCGTTTGCTCAGAGGTTGATGCGTTTGCTGCTTCCTGAGCAGCTCTTCTTTTCTCCACTCTAGCGGCCCGCTTCTTCTCTTCTTTCATCTGCATCTTTTCACGTTAAAATTGACTAAGTCAGTGTTTGTGCTGCGATTACTTAGTAGGTTATCTTTAATTATTCACTTAAGCTGCCACTTAAGTCTTCAATCTGCCTCAAGAATTATTTAAGATATGAAGAAGTAGGGGAAGTGACGGCGAAGGTGGTAGGGATGAGAGTGGCGCCCGTACACATACCACCCTGCTGACTGCTGCCGAGAGTTGATTCCACAATAAAATAAAACTAAAAAGAGGAATAAAAATCTTCACCCAGAAAGCGGACAGTAGATGTCACGTTGTATATGTGCACCAAATTTCAGGTCAATAGGTCAAACGGTTTGCAAGCTACAGGTGATTTAAAATCCCGGACAGAAAAACGGACAGCCACGGTAGCGTATTATATAAGAAGATATTGCAAATAATATTGTGATGTTTCAGGTTCTTTATTGTGCATGTATAAGGTAATAGGGTCAATGGAAGTATAAAATGCCAATTACTGTTTTTCCAAGTCACAACACCTTTCTTTATATTTACTCCTTGCTCTTTTTCTAATACTATGTTCTACATAAACATGGGTACAGAAAGTGGGTCTTTTTCACTAATAAAATTTTGAAAAGAAACTAGCGATCACTTGTAACTAATGTGGAACATCTCTATTTGAGACCTTTAATCACTTCACAACAGTTTGACATCCTGCACCATATTCTATTTGTTTTTTGTTACAGTGATTTTTTTTTTGGTACTTGGTACTCTGTATTAATTCCTGAAGGTATAAACTCTGTTCTAAAATTACCCATAATGTATTAATGTTAATGTTTCTTTAATGTATTTTCTTCATTGTGTACTATGTGTTGGTTATATTCCATGGGTTTTGTGGGTGGTTCCCCAAGAGGCAGGGCCACCTGCCAATCACCGCCAGAATCTGCCCTCCAGTTTGTAAATCCCTAGGGTGTCTCATAGTTCTTGGCGGTTCACTGTGAATGCGCTCTGGGAATTTGGTGAGTTCTTGTAACTTTTTCTGTGCTTTTGTGAATTATTGGGACTTTGACCTTCAAGGTCTGCGTTTGACTACTTTTCTGGATCACTGTGTTAGAAAAGTTCTTTGGATTACACTGTTTGCTTGGGATTGCCTTGTGCAGCAACTCCATTTTGCATTTCTGTGTAATTGGAATACTTCTTTGTGAAGAATAATTCTTTTATTTCTTAAAGATTCCACAAGGCCCTTTTTGTGCCTAGCCAGTGATTTTCATGGTTTGTCAAAGTTAGTGTTTTACTACTAGTTCATGACAGAGCCATGCTAGTTTGATTTGTACATGTTCTTATGTGAGTTAAAGATTTCATATATCAATCTGCATTTATTACTAACAGGAATATGTACATTTTTCTTGATTCTTTTTTAGGGTGAGCCTGGATATGTGATAGGGAGTGGAGAAGTTATTCCAGGCCGAAAAGGTGAACCTGGACAACCTGTAAGTAATGTTTCTAAACAGTAATTAAATTTGATTAATGCAACATCCCTTAAGGCTATTTTTACTTCCTAAAATGAATGTTCTCAGTTACAAATACACCATTGGCATATTTTTTATTTTAGGGATCACCAGGTGAACCAGGTATTCCAGGAGTAGCCGGACCACCAGGTTTACCAGGTCAACCTGGGCCTCAGGGACCACCAGGGATATCTGTGAAGGTAGCTATATTATATTATATTATATTATATTATATTATATTATATTATATTATATTATATTATAAATACTTTACTAATGTTGTATTTTCAGTGGAAAGCAACTGAAAAAATTGCAAGCTGTATCATTTGCAGTTTATTGAGCCAATACAATATCCATCCATTATCCAACCCACTATATCCTAACTACAGGGTCAAGGCAGGAAACAAACCCCGGGCAGGGCACCAGCCCACCGCAGCTCATGAAATATTTAAAGTCAATTTTAAAGACATAACTTGATTTTTGTTTAATGGAACTAGTTTAATTTTGACTGGTTTTGTGGCAAGCAAATAAGTCACAGTATTTTTCACTTCATGCTAGAATTCTATAACTCAGAGTTTGATTGTTTTTTTTTTTTGATTGTACAAGTTGCAAATGTTATTTCAATACTGCATATTCCCTTCATCTTCTGAGTCCCAGAACCTTACACAGTTTTTCCAAAAGTGAAAAAATTAAGCAGTTCGGGTTAACATTTCCATAACTTATCTGAAAGGCAGTAGAATATGACCTCAAAGAATCACACAAAAATCTTTAGAAAAGTAAAAATTTATTATTTTCAATGTTAAAATATATTTCAGCAACAAAGTTTGACTTTTTTTATTTTTGAGCAATTTGTTGCAAAGTACCTCACTGAAACCTAGTCAGGTGTTTCAGTATACTGCTGCTTTTGACATTACTGTCAGTTGCTACAAATTTGTGAACATGGCAGCAAAAAAGAAGTCATAATTGTGCAATTTCTGTGAGCATAATATTGTAGTACTATGCAGTATTTGTGTGCACTACAGTCGTACAGTTTTGAGAATGAAATAAGTACTGGTTTTCACAATGTTTGCTGCTTCAATGTTTTTAGATCTTTTTTCAGATGTTTCTATGGTATACTGAAGTATAATGACAAGCATTTCATAAGTTTCAAAAACTTTTATTGACAATTACATTACATTTATACAAAGAGTCAACATTTGCAGTGTTGGCCCTTCATTTTGAAGACCTCTGCAATTCACCCTGGCATGCTCTCAATCAACTTCTGGGCAAAATCATGACTGGCAGCCCATTCTAGCATAATCAATGCTTGGAGTTTGACTGAATTTGTGGGTTTTTGTTTTTTCACCCTCCTCTTGAGGATTGACCACAAGTTCTCAGGGGAATTAAGGCCTGGGGAGTTTCCTGACCATGGACCCAAAATTTCGATGTTTTGTTCCTCAAGTCACTTAGTTATCAATTTTGCCTAATGGCACGGTGCTCCATCATGCTGGAAAAGGCATTGTTTGTCACCAAACTGTTCTTGAATGGTTGGGAGAAGTTGCTCTTGGAAGATGTTTTGGTACCATTCTTTATTCATGGCTATGTTCTTAGTCAAAATTTTGAGTGAACCCACTCCCATGGCTGAGAAGCAACCCCACACATGAATGGTCTCAGGATACTTTATTGTTGGTGTGACACAGTACTGAGGGTAGCACTCACCTTTTCTTCTCCGGACAATCTTTTTTCTGGATGCCCCAAATAATCAGAAATGAGATTCATCTGAGAAAATGACTTTACCTCAGTCCTCATCAGTCCAATTCCAGTACCTTTTGCAGAATATCAGTCTGTCTCTGATGTTTTTCTTGGAGAGAGGTGGCTTATTTGTCACCCTTCTTGACACCAAGCCATACTCTAAAAGTCTTCCAATCATGCACACACCTGCCTGCTGCCATTCCTGAGCCAGCTCTGCACTGGTGGTGCCCCAATCCTGTGGCTGAATTAAATTTAGGAGATGGTCCTGGAGCTTAATACACTTTCCTAGGCACCCTGAAGCTTTTTTCACAACAATTGAACCTCTCTATTCTAACTTCTTATAGAATCGCCGAAGGTCGGAAATGACTGAACGGATGACACACATTCTAACTCAATCAGCATGACAGAGTGATTTCCTGCCTTATCCTTGTCAACACTTTCAGCTGTGTTAATGAGAGGATCACTGAAATAATGTCAGCAGGTCCTTTTCTGGTAGGGCTGAAATGCAGTGGAAATGTTGTTTTTGGGATGAAGTTAATTTTCATGGCAAATGGGGGACTTGGCATTTAATTGCAAGTCATCTGATCACTCTTCATAACATTCTGGAGTATATGCAAATTGCCATCATAAAAACCGAGGCAGCAAACTTTGTGAAAATTAATATTTGTGCCATTCTCAAAACCTTTGGTCACAACTGTACAACAATGGAGTTTTGCTCATTTAATTGCTCTTGGGTAGCTTGCTATCATTAGAAGGACGGCTCACGTTAGAATCACTAGCCTGGAGATCATTCCATTGTAGAAAGTTTGCCCATGTTATAGACTTCCCTCTAGCTTACACTGGAACGTCTCATTTGAATACAGAATTCCAGCTCATACTTCTGCTAACTCAGTGTTGATGTCATCCCCAGGCTGATTAAAGAGTCTGTGCCATTAAAACATCTTAAATGAGCTGAAATTTACTCCCAGTTTATGGGTTCATTATGCAAATAATGCTTTACCTTGATTAAGTTTATAGTGGATAAAGGTGTTCAAACAAACACAAAGCTCTCAGGACAGCCGTCACCATCAACCACTGAGTAGAAGCAGGATGAAATTCTGAATCAACCAGCCTGCAGTCCAGACCTTGTGTCCTTTGGATTTTCATCTGTTTGGACCCCTCAAAGATATGCTGAAATGCCATTAGGATGACAAAATGAAAGAAGCAGCGCCTTCCCAAGCAGCCAGTTCTTTAAACTTTTTTGGAAGATTGTAGATTGGTTTTAGTGTGGGTGGAAGTAGGAATACTATAAAAATAACATATTAGAAATGCCTCTAACATGTGTGTAACAACATTTATTTCTATAGCACATTTTCATAAAAACAATGTAGCTCAAAGTGTATGTATGTAGTAATGAAAAGCACAAACAAGCATATAGAGTTGGAGCACCCGCAGGCAAGCTTTTCATAATTGAAAGAAAATGCGAAGTATAGATGCATTAGAAAAAGCAAAAACATCTTCGCAGATGTGAGTCTCAACAGTGACTGCTCCAAGATGCCGACACTTCCAGTTAAATACATACAGGCCAGGCCAAGAAGAAACAGGTCCAGGAGGATACCAGAAGTGATGTCAGAGGTGGTAGAGATGTCAATCATCCGGTCTGTAGAGGGAGGAAGAGACGAGGTTTTAGTAAGCAGCACCACCTTGCAGATCGGCAAGGAATTACCACCACCAGAGTCTTTAAGCTGTCCCTAAGGCACATGTGTGTGACAATATATATATATATATATATATTTTTTTTTTTTTTTTTCAAAAGAAAACACTAACTCTGTAGGATATTGCTTTAAAGAAATATAAAAGCAGTTGGTATAGTGTTACTGAAGAAGACCATATTTTGGTTCACATGAAGTCCAACATGTTCATTTCATTCATTTATGCATGCTGGCAGCTCAGTGACACGTTGCACGATTTGCTACATTTCATCAAAGCTGCATGCATTGACTCTAAAATATACCTTCATTGACCACCAGCCATTTTCAGCAATGTCCTATAACTCTGTCCACCATTCTGTCACCAGACGTATTTACTTAAACCCTTGTTGCATTCTTATCCACCTTTTACTTATGTCTTTGCTCATTTGTCCCCTAGTAGGTAATTAACCTCCTCCCCACACTTATTTGTGTTTTATCATAAAGACTAAGGTTCACTGCTGACCTTAAATTGACCAAGAGTGTGTGTATTTCTATATGTATACTATATGGTTCTGTGTCTTGATAGTGATAAAATGAATTTGAAAAGTGAATCTATGGATATTTGTCACTCACAAATGACCAGGGTCGTCTTAACAGCATTATAGGTCCCCGAGCAAAGCAGTGCACTGGGGCCCCTACCCACACAACCACTTAGCAAGTCCCAACATACATAGATTAGCATGGGGCCCCTATGCCCGTGGGGCAACTGCCCAGCATGCCCATTCATTAAGAAGGCCCTCCGAATTAGTTATACTTTATTTTCTTTAAGCAATTTTTTTTTTGCCAAGTAGTTAGTGCTGTTGTCACAAACCTGAAGGACATTTGGCTCAAAGTACTGTGATGAGTTTGATTATCTTGCTGTCCTAATTTCTGCACTGACTATGCCCTGCATATTGCAGTATTATTGCAGCATCACAAAGATATCAGTGCTGGGCTATTTGTAAGCTCTAAATTGGCATGATTTGCAACTATGAGTGAGTGAGTGAATCCTGTGATGTACTTACACAGTTTAATTCTGCCTTGCACCCAAAGCTACTTTACTGTAATAGATTTTGGATTAAAAGTGTTTGAAAAAAAGTGAAAAAAAAAAAAAGGTAAGAAAGCTTTCCATGTTTAGCCATTTTCAGTAGACCAAAAATTTTAACTGTAATATACTCTACTAGCCAACCCGCGGCGTACCATACGCCGCATAATCAGGCCGGTTTTTTATTGAATTTTAAGCACAGGGAGAAAATTAACATTTGAAACACCGGTAATGTAATAAATCAGCAAGAAAAGCAACATTGTAACAATGCACGGAACGAACCAACACACAATCGTCCGTGACTGAAAACCGGCGGATCGTCCTCGCGCCTTCTGCTGCCAGACGGAGGGATGGGGGTTCACGGCACGGAGAGTGGAACGGGAGGAGAGAAGGACGTCCATTCAGCTCCGTCCGTCATGTTAGTCTGCTGATTTCTCGTTCAGTATGTACTGCCCGGTCACGTGCCCACCTCCAACTTGTCACTTGTGTCGTCGTCTTTACACAGTCCAGATGCACATGTGACTGACGTGGACTTTTCATTGCTCTGTGCGGTTTTGGCCGCTTTTCTATATATAATCCACCAAGACACCTGACCACGGTAGTAGCGAGGTGGGAGGGGGGTGCGTAGAAAGTGCAGGAGCATCTAAGAAGACGCACGTTTGTCGCGACGCAACCAGTGGGAGCGTCAGGACCGATCCGGGGTAGACGGCTGCCTTTGTGCGAATGTGGTTTCGCCGCCCTACGTACCTATTTTCTATTATGATATGACGGATATTACTATTACATGTACTACTTCAAACAGGATTATGACGGTGTTAGGGTTAGAGTCGGGATGTATAAATAAAATTTAATTTCAAACGATTAATTTCAAATCAAACCAGCCTAGATTAGAAAGCCGGTTTATTTAATCGTTCTAAGCGACAGGCAGCTCTGCACACAGTGACAGTCAATTCAGAGATCGCCGCAGCTCCGCTGTCTTTTGCCGCTTCTCTTGACTCGCAATCCCGTTGAGACATGAAATCTATCGCCTTCGCGACGCAACTATGAAATATGCAAGTTGAACGTTGACTAAGGGACTACACACATTTAGAGAGCGTGCCGTAAACACATGGTAAGCAATGGAACCGTTCAGACAGAGCGTGCGATGAGCGGCGACCATCAAAGGCTTTGCGCCGCTCGCGCGAGCAAATCGCTATGTATGTGGAGTCCCTAATAGGCATCAACGCATCGACTACAATACACGCCACTTTGTCAAACTTTGCTCACTGCAAACGCCGCCGCTGCTATAGTCGTCGGCGCGCTCAGACTTTAAAATTCAAAGGCAGACAGCCGCCGTCGCAGCGTCGCCGGCTGCTGCACGTCTCCTCAACGGCCGCCTTTGAGTTTGGCCCACGCGGGCACGTTTTGCCCGTCGCCAGGATCGGCCCTGGGAGCGTATGAGTTGCACTTAGTGGGAATTCCACGGTTTGCAGCCGAATGGGGCTCAACGGCTTACCCACGCCGGGTAGACACACGGTCAATGTCATGCATAATTATTTATTGAATGCTAAACACTTCTGGAAAGACACCGTTGTCTAAAACGGGAGGGCTTGAGGATACAACAGAAAGTGAATGAAAAGATGGAACTGTAGACTTTTCATTGCTCTGTGCGGTTTCGCTGCCTTTCTATATATAATCCACCAAGACACCTGACCACGGTAGTAGCGAGGTGGAGGGGTGTGAACAAAGTGCAGGAGCATCTAAGAAGACGCATGTTTGTCGCGGATGCGAATTGCTGTATGTAGCGTGTAAAACAGTTTGCCATGGAGCACGTGGTGGAGCGTCGTAACGAAAACTTAGTTTTAAAGACTGCTCACTTCATTGTGTTTTAACCTCAGTTGTAAAGGATTGTTTTAAGGATCCCATGGGATACCCCTCGCAAACCGTTTGACACGCTGCACCATAGAGTCCGGACGTATTCATGTAATCAGCGTATTGTTGAGCAGACTGTATAATAATGCCTCTGTGACTAAGAACAACGGACACCACGTCACCGAAGTTATCCCAATGTTGGCAAACAAAGCTAAGAGCCATGTCACGAAGTTTGAGAGCAACAGTTTCACAATGACATTTCTTCAAAAACCCGACTGACAGAAACAAACAATTACCTGAAGCAGGAATTTCCATAACATTGAAAGAATTGTTGTTTCCATGAAATACATTTGAAGCGGCAGCCATGGAGGGCAAAAGAATAGTCAACGTGGCTCACAGCTGAGTTTGGACCGGAGCACAGACCAAAGCGAGTGAGTATGTGTTTGATGAGCTGTTTGATTTGGCGGGCAGTGGTCTGATGTGCGTTCCTGAGCACGTGGGAGGAGGGGTAGAATTTCTGGGCGGGGCTTCGTTGTTCCTTTCGCATGGTTTTCATGGTGTCGAAACCAAAAAGAATAATGAAAAGTCAACGTGGCTTAGACGTGCATGTGGACTCCTAGCAAAGACGAAAGAGGCTAACTGGGTGGTCGGTGAGTTTTGCGTCCGGGCACATGGGCAGGCAGTGTGAATGCCTAGAGAGCGAGGGGCGGGCCGGTGAAAAGGAGTGTTGGTGGGTAGGAAAACGTCTTCCGTGTTCCTGCAGGAGCATCTAAGAAGACGCATGTTTGTCGCGGATGCGAATCTGTATGTAGTGTGTAAAACAGTTTGCTATGGTGCAAGCGGTCATGCGTTGTAACCGAAAAATCGTTTTTTAAAGACTGCTTACTTCATTGTGTTTTAACCTCAGTTGTAAAGGATTGTTTTAAAGATCCCATGAGATACCCCTCACCTGCTGCATATGGCGATTCACCTCCGCGAGAAACTCGCCTCTATGAACAGTCAACGTAGTTCGGAGGTGCATGACATTAACCTGCCCTGCACCGCATGTGGCCTCCTCGACAGACGAATATAAATGACGCCACTTTTTCTGTGTCCTCGCGTCCGACTTGGTGGGCGTGGCCCTGCGAGTTGTCGCCGTATCCAATGGAGTTGGTGGGCGTGGCTCCTTCCTTCGTGCGCCATAGGTGTCTCACTTGTCGGCAGCTTAGTGAATCCACGCCCCTTCCGGCCGTGCTTTTCATGGTTGTCTTGCCTTAGTGAATTATATATATAGATTCTAATAATGGCCTGAATAAGCATCTCACAGATATTTAAACATATGAATGGATATTACAGTGTTTTTTAACTAAATACGCAAAGCAGTATTCATTTCACTCATGTATGATCAAAAGAAATGAATGATGCTTGCCTCCAACCATTTGCTAGAAAACATGATTTGAAAATGAACAGGCAGATGTATAGATAGTCCTGGTTTTCCTATATTAATTGCTATAATTGTTTTCTTTACAGGGAGAGCCAGGGGATGCAGGGGTTAAAGTAAGTTGAAAAAAAAGAGTTTTCATATCATTTTATAGGCACTTACGGTATGGTACAAATGATAAACAGGAATTTTACAAATTTTATATCCTATTATAGTCACACCATTTTATGTTATTATAACATTCATTTAATGATCTTTAAATGATGCAGTAGTAAACAAGAAGATTATAGTGCATTATGAATTACATCAATAGGTTAAATAATAGGAAGCAGACAATTATAACTTTGCACTATCGGTTTATTAATTAATGGACTGACATTCAATATATAACAAGTGGTATTTGACCTCAAGATCTCAAAATGCTTAACGTGTTGATTTTAATTGTACTTATTCAATTCATGTTTAAGGATGCAGTAACTCAAAATTCTTTCAGGCAAAAACATGTGAAAATATCGAAGTACAAAATGAAATGAAGGCACACCAGACAGGCAAACTAATATATTTAATTAATAAAAGATAGTGTAATTCAGAATAAGTCATATTTTGGTTTTTAATTATGACCAGAAATTAAATAATAGAGAGGTATTGTAGATAAATGCTTGCTAATCAGTTTTTAATATTTTCATATCTTGTTTTTTATTCTAACAAACAGGGCCAGCGTGGAAAAATGGGTCCAAAAGGTGATAAAGGAGACATGGGTGACACGGTAAATTAGCTATATAATCATACCAAATGTGTTAGTTAGTCTTTATTGACTGAGAAAGAGCTTCAATAAACTAAACTGCAAGAAAAGTTACCAAACAGAGTGATTATTATTTAATTCAAAACTAAGAAAAGGAAGGTGTTGCCATGTTCAAGCTTAAAAACAAAACAGTGGAACTAGAGTATAACAGTAGTAGTACTAGCAGCGCTGTCTGTTTTAAATGGATGATGCTAAAAACTGAGCAGTGACAGTATTATTGTATCTAAAACATGTTGCCATATGTGGATCTATATATTGCATTTGGGTGTACAACTACAATGGACAGTGAGATGAGAAAATAATTTTAATTTAGGTGTATAACAGAAATTTTTCTCATTTGAAGTGGTCCACCTGGATAATTTTCAATCAATTATGTTATGTTCCACCAAATAATAAAAAAAAACTATTATTTTCTTTGCCACAGTCTTGTTGTTGCCTTCATATATTCCCTCCGATTTTGCTGCCCGAATAAAATGTGCGGCCACCTCAACGCATCCATTACGTATTTTGTTTGTACACATAAAACATCTGTAAACAGTTAAATGCATCACCTCTTATAAATTGCTTTCTGATATTAGTGGTTAAATGTTCTAATTAATGACACCATGCATGACTATAATCTCGTGTCTAATTCTCCTATCTTGTGTTGTTCAAATGTCTTTACAGTTCTGCAGTTTTGCAGTTTAACAATTAGTAGATATCTATTTCTGACTCATATGCAGTATGTTATGAAGAGCAGAATGGTAGAACAGTAGTTAGCTCCACTGGCTCATGGAGGTAGCAGCCTGAATCCTAGACTTGGATATTGTCTTTGCATAGTTTGTTCTTAGTATGTCTGTGTATTAGTGTTTTTTCCTTAGGTACTCCAAGTTCTTCTTTCCAAATCCTCAAAGACATACTAGTTAGATTAATTGACAAAAGTACAGATTAGCCAAGGTTGAGTGTGAGAATGTGCGAAAGTGTGTGAGTGGGCCATGCAGTGGACTGGCATCCTTTCCATTACTGATTCCTGTATTCTGCTCAGTGTTGCCAGAACAGGCTCTAATGCTTCAGCAAACCCCCAAGTCAAATTAAGTGGGGTGGAGAGTGCTGTGTTATATGTTCTGAAATAGGGCATCTGATGTTTATTCCAAAGCATTTTGTGGATGGGTTGCATCCTTTTTAAGACATTTAAATTAATTAAATAAACTGTGTATGCCACAAAGCATTAAGAAAATGAAGATTAAAAAAGGAGAATACAACTAAATACATAACTTGTACAACTGTCAGACTTCAGAAAAAGCATACTGTATAAGATGCAGATTTTCCAAATCACACTTGAAATTATCCTGCAGGGGTCACATAGTGAGAACATTGAGGAGGTTGTTGACTGCACGACTGACTACATCAACTTCTGTATAGACATTCTAGTTCTAGTAAGAACAGTATGCTGCTATGCTAACAACAAGCCATTAATTACAAGTGATATCAAGGGCCTTTTGAACCAGAAAAAAGGGCTTTTAAAGGCGGTGATCAGCATGAGCTCAAGCGCGTGCAGAAGGAACTCCAAGTCCTGCTCAGGGCGGTGAAGGAGCAGTATAGGAGGAAGCTGGAGCAGACGTTGCATAATAACAGCTTGAAAAAGTATGGGATGGGATGAAGATCATCACTGGCTGCAGCTCAAAGCGGGGTGCCACCATCGAGAGAGACGTGGAGAGAGCAAACCTGATTAACAAGTTCTTTAACAGGTTTGACCACCCTAACCCACTCTCACCTCAGAATACTGCAACCTCCACCCATCCTTCTGCTGATACCAGCATAGGAGAAATTTCCTCCCACCCACAATTACAGCAGCCCAGGTAAGCAGAGAGCTGAGGAGACTTTGTGCCAGCAAAGCAGTGGGTCCTGAAGGTTTGTGCATTGGAGCTGGGGAGTCCTCTACAGCGCATCTTCAACCTGAGCCTGGAACAGGGGAGAGTCCCGAGGCTTTGGAAGACATCTTGCATCACCCCAGTCCCAAAGGTATCATGTCGCATGTGATGAAGACCATGGAGCAGCTGCTGCTTTACCACCTGAGGCCACATGTCCGCCACACCCTCAACCCTCTGCAGTTCACATACAAGGAAAAGGTGGGAGCGGAGGATGCCATCATCTACATGCTACACCAATCCCTCTCCCACTTGGACAGTGGTGCAGTAAGAATTATGTTTCTGGACTTCTCTAGCACCTTCAACACCATCCAGCCTCTGCTCCTTAGGGACAAGCTGACAGAGATGGGAGTAGATTCATACCTGGTAGCATGGATTGTGGACTATCTTACAGACAGACCTCAGTATGTGTGTCTCGGGAACTGCAGGTCTAACATTGTGGTCAGCAGCACAGGAGCGCCGCAGGGGACTGTACTTTCTCCGGTCCTTTTCAGCCTATATACATCTGACTTCCAATACAACCTTAAGTCCTGCGATGTGCAAAAGTTCGCTGACGACTCTGCTATCGGTGGCTGCAATAGGAGTTGGCAGGAGGAGGAGTATAGGAACCTAATCAAGGACTTTGTTAAATGGTGTGACTCAAACCACCTACACCTGAACACCAGCAAAAATAAGGAGCTGGTGGTGGATTTTAGGAGGCCAGGCCCCTCCCAGCCCCTGTGATCATCAGAGGTGACTGTGTACAGAGGGTACAGACCTATAAATACCTGGGAGTGCAGCTGGATGATAAATTGGACTGGACTGCCAATACTGATGCTCTTTGCAAGAGAGAACAGAGCCAACTATACTTCCTTAGAAGGCTGGTGTCCTTCAACATCTGCAATAAGATGCTGCAGGTGTTCTATCAGATGGTTATGGCGAGCGCCCTCTTGTATGTGGTAGTGTGCTGGGGAGGCAGCATAAAGAACAGGGAAGCCTCACGCCGGGACAAACTGATGAGGAAGGCAGGCTCTATTTTAGGCACGGAGCTGGACAGTTTGACATCTGTGGCAGAGCGATGGGCGCTGAGCAGGCTCCTGTCAATCATGGAGAATCCACTGCATCCACTGAACAGTATCACCTCCAGACAGAGGAGGAGCTTCAGCGACAGACTGTTGTCACTGTCCTGCTCCACTGACAGACTGAGGAGATCGTTCCTCCCCCACACTATGCGACTCTTCAATTCCGCCCGACTGTTATACCTGCTCACACTCTCCACCTTGCATTTTTTAACTTGCATTGCATTTTTATCACTCTTTAATTAATATTGTTTTTATCAGTATGCTGCTGCTAGAGTGTGAATTTTCCCTTGGGGATTAATAAAGTATCTATCTATCTATCTATCTATTAGGGCCAAGATCAGTTGTGCACTCCATACTGTCTGATGTGGCACTCTACACAATTTGGGCTCAAAGTTTACTGCTATACATTACAGTGGAACTATATGTAATATGTAATTATATGTAATAATATGTATATTATTTTTTAGTGGCAGGAATAAGCTTCTGTTAGTACTTGCCATCATTTCCAGATTTCACATAACAGAAAGAGCAGAGTGACCACAAACAGTGATACAGTATTTACACTCTGAGTATTATAGCATATTTGAATTTTTAACATAAATAATAATATATGAATTTTTCAAAATAATTTTACAAGACATTTTCAAGGGCACCATAGCTGCATCGATGATAGCACTGCAGCTATTTAGTTACCTGGTGCAGTGATTTTGATATTCAGCTGAAAAACTACACATTCTGTTAGTGGTTTCTTGGGTTATGATTGAATACTCCAGTTTTAATCCTTTTTCGTTTAGTTTCAGGTATCTTCATCAGCAAATCAGCAGGAAAATGGAGTAGAATCCACAGACAAATTAAATTTATCTGTCTCTGTTTATAATGGGGTCCTAAATAATGAATTGCCTAATTAATTGATGAGTGTTAAAATAATAATTCTGAATATATATACTGTAGCATCAGTCTCCACACTTGAAATTAATATTTCTAAGTGATGGAGCACATTCTCCTAAGTGAGTCCATGAAAGGGGAACATTAAAGTACATTATAAATAGTTAGGATATAGAGTAGATTATTCAAGACATAAAGTGGAAGGCATGTTAATGAATTTGTATATTAGATTGTTAAAAAAGCAAACCCACACACCATGTTTTGTAAATTATACTAAAAAGCTAGTTGTAAAGACAAGAACAAATTCAACAATCTGTAAGCGCAATTGTTGTGTTATATTTGTACCTTTTGTGAAAATGTTTCTTTGATATTTGGACTTTAGGCTTCATACATTATATAGTTTATGCCTACATTTTGTCATCTACTAGTAGAATATAAAAAATGTTTCTGTTTTAACAAAGTGTTTACACAGATTACTGTAGAAACGGAACACACATGAAATGCGTGTGTTTCAAATAACGATCTATTATTTCCACTCTAAAACTCCACTTCACTCCCAGATACTCAATCAAGGCATGAGCTGGGAGAAGTTCGTGCACATTCTAAATTGGTGGGGGATGAAATAGCCTGCTTCTTCTAGCTTCTCTTTATCATCACATTTAGAGGACAAAGGACACTGGCGGAGAGGTGTGAAGGGATTTAAGAAGCAATTTAAGGTGGGACGGATTTACGAGTTTTTTCATAGGCTCTGGTAATTCTAGTGTTAAAGAGTGAGAAAAATAAATGAAAAGCAATTTTAGAGCACCATCAACAAGCAGCTCAGGAAACACTGCTTCCAAGTCAAACACAGCACAGAGGTATATATTTTTAAGTACATCAAGGGATGGCTGCTTGATATGTTTAAGTAGTAAGGGCTGAAAGTTCAAATAACTAATGAAATAAATTAATAAAAAAAAAACTCTGATGGCACTTTAAAGAAACTTGCCCTAGAAAAATTCACATTGCATACAAAAAGAAAAACATACACATGATTACAGAAGAATTCAAAAGAAATTCTATAGCAAGGAGGACAGTGTGTTAATGTTATTACAATTAAAGTATAAAATGAAATGCTAAACTATAATAGGAGTTCTAAGAGGAGTCATTCCAATCCTGAATAATTATTAAAAACCAATAATATATAAGGTTTGCTAGGCCGGAAGCCAGCAAGTAGTAGCTATGGGACTAGCTGGTTTGTGGTGAGTCTCTTCTGAGCTGCCCAGCTTTATGAGTATATTTGGAGATCCCAATGCTATGTTTGC
Source organism: Polypterus senegalus (assembly GCF_016835505.1). Classification (NCBI taxonomy): domain Eukaryota; kingdom Metazoa; phylum Chordata; class Cladistia; order Polypteriformes; family Polypteridae; genus Polypterus; species Polypterus senegalus. Next base: position 86,466,924 of record NC_053161.1, read on the forward strand.
AGCTCCAAATCACACCAATAGACATACTTTCATGATTCAAGTTCAGCATTCTGTTTGTGAACACAGCCTTCATTTCACATAATTTAAACAATAATCTGAATTAATTATAAAAATCTTAACTGCAGTGGCCATTCTAAACATTAGAATACAAAACCTGTAAATCAAAATAATGACCAGCTGATGAAAGATAAATAAAAAGCAAGGAGATAAGCAGAAAATAACACTGAAAACAGCAGGTGGAGTTAAAAAACCTAAAAGTAATGTACACCTACTATGCATTTAGTATATACACCTTGCCTTTCAAAAATTGTGTCCCTTGGATGATGGCGCCCTAGGCTACCACCTATGTTGCCTAATGGATTGATTGTTTCTATGCTACATGCACTTGGGCCCTTATGCGTATCACTCATACACACTTGCTTTATCTCAGCAGCCATGAATAATTTCTATCCTAATTCTTTTTCCTCTAAAACATAAGAGACTTAAAAAAATAAATATAAAAATAAATGATAAATTATTACAATAATATTAATTAATATTTAATAATATAGATCTGATGAGGAACTTGTACTTGGTGCATGTCTTTTAAAAGATGGTGGCCCACTATTGCACGCTGACATGCACTTGCACAGACATAACAAAGCTAGCGAAAGCATAGCAATGTGTCACATAAGCCAAGGTACTGGTACTGTCTTAGAGTGGATGAAGAAATTATCTTTTTGTTTAGGGCAAAGAATCTTGTTCTATGATGGCACAAAAATACATACCATAAAGTTTTTTTTCTCACCATACTGTCAAGTACATGTACCTGAAGTGATGTCTCTCCAAATCAGAATGGTGGAAGGGTTTAATTACTGTTTGTACAGTAAAACAGCACTTTTTCCGACTATAGTGACAGATCTTTTTTTATTGCATTTTTCAGTGACTCCAAATGTAAGAAGTACCACAAAAGTGATGGGCATCCATTAAATTTAATGGCTTTTTAACATGATCATAACATGAGATTGCAAAATTCATTCTGATTGATTCTTGTTAGTTTATATTTGAAGATCTTTTACAATACCATGTTTTACGCTTGTTGAATTTGGAGTGGTCCAGCATTGCTAGCGAGTGAGAATTCTTGAAAATAAAATAATGTAAATATATGGCATGATTCATCAAAACATACTGCAATAAATTGATACATGAAGTTGAATATTTTGTGCAAGTATTCAGCTAAACATCAACTGTCTATACGAGGTGTGGCAGAAAAGTAATGAGACTGGCAACACTGCAAGCGATCTGGCAACCCTGCGCTGTTGTCCTTGATAGACCACGTGTATCAGTACCCTCCCATAGCTCAGTGCGAGTTTCAACTCCTTCCGTTAACTACGTGATTTTTGTGACTGCTATTAGCGAAGTTGTGTTTCTGGTTGTGCGTCACGCAAAATGGAACAGCGGAATTTGGAGCAACGTTGTGCCATTAAACGGCAAGTGTGACGTTTGAAAAGTTAAAACAGGCCTATGGGGAACATTCTTTATCCCGAGCTCAAGTTTTTCGCTGGCACAAATCATTTTTGGAAGGCAGAAAACACGTTGAAGATGAACACCGTTCAGGGAGGACTTCAACCGAAAACCAATGAAAACATCGAACGTGTGAACACTCTTGTGAGATCAGACCATCATTTAACATTAAGAATGTTGAGTGAACAATTAAATTTGAACAGATTTACCGTTCATCAAATTTTGACTGAACATTTGCACATGCGAAAGGTCTGTGCCAAAATGGTGCCGAAAAACTGCCCTCTCCGTAACAGAATTTTTGACCTCAAAATGCATTCCTGTGGTTCCCCAGCCCCCTTATTCACCTGACCTCAGTCCGTGTGACTTTTTCCTTTTTCCTAAACTGAAAAATGTCCTCAAAGGACGTCATTTCGGGACTTTAGAAAACATCCAAAAGAGTGTAACGGACATGCTGAAGACCATACCGGTTGAAGACTTCCAGCGCTGCTACCAACAGTGGGAACAACGTCTCCATCGGTGTGCAGCTTCCTTCCATGTTTCTGAACCAATCTTCTTTATTACAGGGTCAACGGGTTCTAGACTGCCTAGAACACTGAGCAATCTAGACAAGAACAGGTCATTGAGCCCAACACAGCTTGCCAGTCCTTTCCAGTTAATTCTTTTAAAATAACATCAAAATAGGTTTTGAAAGTCCCTAAAATCCTACCATCTACCACACAGTTTGGTAACTTATTCCACATGCCTATGGTCCTCTGTCTTATTATGGTTCTTGGATATCAGTGTGAAGACAAATTTCCTAATGTTTGTGCAAAATTTCCACCTGTGTCCCCATGTTCTTGGTAAACTCATTTTAAAATAATAGTCTCGGTTCACTGTACTATTCTGGCAGAAATAGTACAAAGTAGGACAAACGTTGCTAGAACCTTTCATACATAAACCAACAGTATTTCACAAAGAGTTTACTAAAAACAAAACTCTGTAAAATGATTTACTTTGAGGAAGAGGAAAAATGCATTTGTTGTTGAATGTAGTTACTGTTCAAAGTTTAGATGGGAACATTAATTTGTACATGAACTATTAATGTTTTAAGATTACATGTACTATAATTAAACTAAGCCTATAACATATTTTTGTGGAGATGCATATATTTTGTGTCAAAAGCTATGGGAAATATAATGTTAACTAACATGTTAAAAATTAGTGCTGGTTGGCAGAGGTGCTACCATTGTTGCTGAACCATTTGAAATAATCCACTATTACTGCAAATGATTGGGAAATTTTACACAAAGCATATAAATATACACAGGCAGGGTGTTGTATAGGAATATTTGTAGTAACAGCCAAGTAAGTATAATTTGTTGGTCTGTAATATTTAACACTATAATTTAGATAAACAAACTCACACATGTATTTGCTAAAGTTTATTCAGTATTGTGGTGTGTCTTAAAAAAGCCTGTATGCTACTTAAACACTATCTTACATTTCTTGGAAAGAAAGAAAAGAGTATTTATATACAGTATGACCAATTAGAAAGGTTAAGTGGAGCCATTTTTAGCCCAATTATAATGTGAGCAAACCTACAGGCTGTAGGAAGTGCACCCAATTAAATAAAAAGAATAGGAACCAAAAAGGGTAAATAGCAAGTTAAATTGCACACAAATTAACTAGAATGATGTACTCTGATTAAGATTTTTCACATCATTAAACAGAGTTGTAATGTCATGCACTGATGACAAGTTGCTTTTTAAAAAGTTGTAATAGATAGCACCAACACTATTTTTTAACAATTTTATGAAAAGGCACACACAGAAAAAATGCTTTATTAATAATTAATTATTTTTAAAAGTGTACAGTGCATTCATAGACTCTTTAGCTGGAAAGAAGCCCAATTCAAGAATCAGAAAAACAGTTTTTATTTAACACTAATATTTTCGAGTGCACATCATTGTATGCTTCTGTCTCCACATAGTGCAAGCAAAAAGTGAGTAATGTACTTTATGCACACATTCTCAAATGTGTTTTGGAGTGTGCCACTCAGGTGTTTCAGAGGATCAGGCAACATAAGTGTCTAAAAAATAGCTAACACAAATTTTAAATATTGGAGTTATTGACAGACCATAATCTCATAAAGCATGAGGATAACGAACCATTTCACCTTGATTTATGCTTTCATTAAATCATTCAAATTAAATCACAAAACTGACCACAATATTTTTAGTAAATAGATTTCTTTTTACTTTTAGTTACTGGGGTGCTTTTGTGTGTCCTGTGTTAGTTATGTATTGTACATGTTGATGTTTTAATTCAAAGGGTAAACCAGGATTGCCTGGACCAATAGGAATTGATGGAGTGCCAGGAGTCATGGGACCTAAAGGCGAGAAGGTAATTGAAATCTCAATAACTGCATTCTGTTAAGTACATTTTTAACAACAAGACCTCTTCTATGTCACATGCAGTAAGTATCCAATTTCTGCTTATTCATTCACAATGTATGGCTACATAATTTTATCACAAAGAAGAAAAGTTAAAGTAATTTTATAGAAGAGGAACAAAGGATAGGTGTAAACTTTTTCCCTTGTAATTGTCTAATATTTCAGAATGACTGACATTTTTAGGTTTGTCAGATGTGTCTATAAACACAATCAAACACCCATCCATGTATTAATTCTCTAAACCACTGACTAAGGCTGAGAAAAAAATATGATAATGGTATTAAATATTAAAAGAATATATGTTTACTTCCTTTTAAATCTGATTTTATAACAAAATGCCATTTTCCTCTAAGAGGGTTAATAGGATTGGTAGTATTAATTTAATTCTAATAGTTGCAGTCCAAAATGTATCAAATATGTTACAGGGAAATCCTGGCATAGGAATCGAAGGTGCACAAGGTCCAAAAGGAGAGCAAGGAGTAAAGGTTTGCTTTGTTTTTTAATATTCATTATACATAAGTAATGTATTGTTTGTCATTATTTGCCCATTTAATGAACCCACGTATAGCCCAATAGGGTTATTGTACTCAAGGATATCAGAACAAGCCAGTCCACAGCAGGACATAGAGTACACTGACACTTAACCACATTCGTGTATACCAGGGGTATCAAACTCCGGTCCTGGAGGGCCACAGTGGCTGCAGGTTTTCATTCTAAACTTCTTATTAATAAGTGACCAGTTTTTGCTTCTAATTAACTTATTTTGCTTTAGTTTTGAGAGTTTGTTACCCCTAGTGTATACTGTACATGGCTACCATCAACTAAGCTAAAATGCACATCTGTATGAATTGGGGAAAAATTAGAGTAACTGAAGAAATTCAAGGATTTGTAAATATGAAGCAATAGGCCTAACTAGTGCAAATGAAATCCATTGTTTTATTCTCTTTCATGTGATAATTTTTTGTTGCTGGCATTTGTTTACTACATACACAAAATGAAACTAGAAAAAAAAGCTTTTTTTCAACATGTTATATTTTTGTTATCATATTTGCTTTATAAATGAAGTGTAATTTGGTGTATAATGCATAATGTTCATGTACCTAAACCTATTGTAACTAAACTTATATTGTCAAATTGTTGTTAAGGGAAGAAGTAAATATTAATATATATGCACTGAAAACCTTTTCATGTAAGCTTTGGATTTCTGTTCTTGTGCAATATTTTATCACTTTTTGTTTATGTTGCTGACAGGGAGATATGGGTATTCAAGGTCCGGTTGGTCCAAAGGCAAGTTAAAAAATTTTAATATGTGAAACAATTAAGATTTATAACATTCATTGTCAGATATGTGAGGACTTCTGATATTCAATAATGTAACCACTGAATATAATATATATATATACACAGTATAAGTGCACATAGCATTTCTAAGATTATGCAAAATATCTAGTTACTCATTATGCAAAATATATAATGGATTATATGGATTATAAAAAAATCCAAAATACTGTTTGAGTGAGAGTAGTGTATAAAAGTAATCGCAATGAAATCAAGATTCAAGAAAATGTGTTTCAATTTGTAGACATTTATGATTTTTTTAAATGATTTCTATCTCAACATTACCCCCGTAGCTGTCTGTTTTCTTGTTCCAGATATCTTCTGTGGCAATTTTATATTTATTTGTCAGCATTTCTTATTTCTTCCTGTCAGGGAGAGATTGGCCCACAAGGAAATCAAGGACCTATTGGTCAGAGGGTAAGAAAACGCAGAAAGGACAATATTAAATTAATTGATTATGTAATTTTAAATGATCATAATATAAATTCTTTGAATTAAATACTTGGAAAATTATTAATTGTATCTTAATATTTAGGTCAGCATGAATGTGCTCACTTAAATAGCTTTTATATGTCTATTGTACAGATTAAATTGTATGCTTCATGCAAATTAATAACAGAGCACAAAGATCATGTCCAAAAATCTTTTATAAAGAGGACAACATCATCTTTCCAATAATTTCCTTGCACACAGTAAAAAACTGTGTCATGTGATGATATTCAGTTTATGTGCAATTTACAAAAAAATAAATTATGAAATAAACTTCAAATTTTGATATGGATTATTCTTTATAGCAGTAACTGTAAACATTGCAAATACTCTGAAATGTGAATTATTTGTGCCTCTTGAACTTAAGGTTGGCATGTATGGAATTAATTCACACATCAGAAGGCTCCCTTCGATCATTCAATAAAATAACTATTTAAATAGATGTTACACTTATTGCCCTCAGAAATGTTTCTTGAATTTTTTTCATCACACAACCATTGTATATTTATTTTACTTATAATCAGCAGTTATGGTTTCACTTATCCTCTTTTAAAATATCTATAAATATAATTCACTAAGGTAAGACACCCATGGAAAGGCAAGAAACCCATGGAAAGCACGCCAGAAGGGGCGTGAATCCACTAAGCCGCCGACAAGCAAGACACCTATGGCGCACGCAGGAAGGAGCCATGCCCACCAACTCCAAGACCATTGAATACGACAACAATTCGCAGAGCCACACCCACCAAATGGGATGCGACGACACAGAAAAACCGCCGTCATTTATATTCGTCTGTCATAGAGGCTACATGCACCTCTGAGCCACGTTGACTGTTCATAGAGGCATGTTTCTCGCGGAGGTGAATCGCCATATGCAGCGTGTAAAACGGTTTGCAAGGGGTATCCCATGGGATCCTTAAAACAATCCTTTACAACTGAGGTTAAAACACAATGAAGGAAGCAGTCTTTAAAAACCAAGTTTTCGGGTTACGATGCATGACCGCGTGCACCATAGCAAACATACAGCGATTCGCCTCCGTGACAAACATGCGTCTTCTTCACTCACAGACAATTATATGTTGCTCTCTCCAGAGTTCCGTCTTTTCGTTCACTTTCTGTTGTATCCTCAGACCCTCCCTTTTTAGACAACTGTGTCTTTCCAGAAGTGTTCAACCATCAGTAAATAATTATGCGGCATTTGTTATGCCGCAGGTTCACTATTTTGTTTTATTTTGTTCTCTCGAGAGTTCCAACTTTTCATTAACTTACTGTTGTATTCTCACACCAACCCGTTTTAGACAACCGCGTCTTTCCAGAAGTGTTTAGCATTCAATAAATAATTATGCATGAGATTGAGCGTGTGTCTGTCCGGCGCAGAGAGGCGTAGGTAAGCCGTTGAACCCAATTTGGGCTGCAAACCGTGGAATTCCAACTAAGTGTGACTCATACGTTCCCACTGGTTACGTCCCTACCCTTTGTACACACCCCCCTCCCACCTTGCTACTACCGTGGTCGGGTGTCTTAGTGGATTATATATAGAAAAGCAGCCAAAATCACACAGAGCAATGAAAAGTCTACGTGAGTCACAGGTGCATCTGGACTGTGCAAAGACGACAACGACTCCAGTGACGAGTTGGAGTTGGGCACATGAGCAGGCAGTGCATACTTAACAAGAAATCTGCATACTTGAATGATGTAGGGAGCAGAATAGACGTCCTTCTCCTCTCCTCCCGTTCCACCCTCCGCGCCTGAGCGCCGTGTACCCCCATCCCTCCGTCTGGCAGGAGAAGGCGCGATGGCGGTCCGCCAGTTTTCAGTCACGGACTATTGTGTGTTGGTTCATTACGTGCATTGTTACAATGTTGCTTTTCTTGCTGATTTATTACATTACCGATTTTTCAATGTTAATTTTCTCCCTGTGCTTAAAAATCATTAAAAAAACGGCCTGATTATGCGGTGTATGGTATGCTGCGGGTTGGCTAGTTGTTTATAATTTTTATGGGTGTGGAAGCATACCTTTGATTAATGTTTCAAGATGAGATTTTGAAGGAGATTTTATCTGCTGAATAGGTGTATTTCACAGTTAACATTATAAAATAAAAAATTGCTTTTCATGAACCCCGTCTCTAATTCTATAAGTATGTCTATGCAGTAGTTATTCAATTTACATAGAACATCTAAAGACAGATATGGAACAATTAACAAAATTAATATGATCCAGAGTGAAATAGTAATGGAATATTGTGATATAATATTTTGTGTTTTAAATCTTTAGGGCAAAAAGGGGCTTAAAGGAGACAAAGGAGATAAGGTTTGTAAAAATAAAATAACAATTATTTAAATATTAAATATTAGTGCAGAAATTATTCCAGGCTAATATTTTTAAATTCACTGGATGAAAAACAACTAAATAAAGTATTTTCATAAAAATTAGCTAAATGCAAAAGTATAATTTGTCAGCATACATAATGTCATATTTTGCATACTCTGTGTGGCCCGTTTTTAAAGGGTATTGATATGAGTCATACTTATTGAATTTTTTTTCCCACATTTTTACATTTTAGGGTGATCGTGGTGAAGTTGGATCAAAAGGAGATCAAGGAAGTGTGGTAATTACAGTATTTAATACTACAGTAATCTCATTTTCAAATAACGTCTTTAAAACAAGTTTAATGAGTCGTATGATTGAGTTGAGTCCCCTAATGTGGAGTGATTAACCTTATGTACTTGAAGTGCTGAATGAAACACATTTTTCACATTTCCGGTAGGGTAACTGATTCAGAGAAAGGGGACAGGTAATCAATTAGACAAAATCTGCAAATAAACAATGATACCTGAATTTGAAATGTGTACATATCCAAAAGTAACTTAATGTAATCTTCATCCAAAAGGTTCAGTCATATTTGTCATTGAATTAGCATAGTATGCTATATTCATGAAAAATTTAATTGATTTTCTGGTTTTAGTACTATTGAGTTTTATGTTGAAATTTATTCTTGGTTTGCTTATTTCTGTTAACACTGAGCACTTCACACTATTAAAATGTAAATGATAATATACAGTAATCCCTCGCTATATCGCGCTTCGACTTTCGCGGTTTCACTCTATCGCGGATTTTAAATGTAAGCACATCTAAATATATATCACAGATTTTTCGCTGGTTCGCGGATTTCTGCAGACAATGGGTCTTTTAATTTATGCTACACGCTTCCTCAGTTTGTTTGCCCTGTTGATTTCACACAAGGGACGCTATTGGCGGATGGCTTAGAAGCTACCCAATCAGAGCAGGTATTACATATTAAGTAAAACTCCTCAATGCTATAAGATATGCATCCCGCGCGGAGCTTGATTGTTTGCTTGTCTCTGCCTCTCTCTCACCCTCTCTGACATTCTCTGCGCCTGACGGAGGGGCTGTTTGCTTAAAAGATACTGACGCTCCTCTAAAAAAATGCTGCTTTATTGCGGTGCTCGGCATATTTAAAAGCACAAAAGCACACGTATTGATTTTTTGATTGTTGCTTTAATCTCGCTCTCTCTCTCTGACGTTCTCTGCCCTGACGGAGTAGATGTGAGCAGAGGGGCTGTTTGCACAGAGGCTGTTTGCTTAGAAGATACTAACACTCCTCTAAAAAATGCAGCGGCAAACTTAAAAGCACAAGTATTTATTTTTTGATTGTTTGCTTTTCTTTGCGAGCGCTCTCTCTCTATCTCCCTCTGAAATTCTCTGCTCCTGAAGAGAAGAAGATCTATTTGCATTCTTTTAATTGTGAGAAAGAACTGTCATCTCTGTCTTGTCATGGAGGACAGTTTAAACTTTTGACTAAAGGGTGTTATTTCATGTCTAGAGGGCTCTAATAATGTTAACAGTGTGGGAGAGTTTATAAGGGCTTAAAATATATAAAAATAACTACACAAACATATGGTTTCTACTTCGCGGATTTTCGTCTATCGCGGGGGTTCTGGAACGCAACCCCCGCGATCGGGGAGGGATTACTGTATACTGCAAAGAGATGTCTTTGTGGCAAAAAGCTTTGAGGTGTAAGGAAAGGACAACAGATGCTAAAAATAGATACACAAAATGTGACTTACGTTTGGCTTAAAAATCAAAATACTATTTTAAGGAGTAGCTGAAAATAATTTGATATTGATTTTAATAAGCTGCCAATTTATAGACAAGCTGAATGTAATACTTTGACTTTGCCATTGTCTTAGGTTGGCTGGAGTTAGCATTGGAATGTGGGTATAAGGATGCCTTGTAACTGTTGCACACTGCGTGTGGAGTTAGGAGGTAATAATGGGTAAGAGAGAGCAAGAGACACAAGTGAAAGAGGGGTGTGACTGATGCTGTATTTTGAGGTGAGAAAGTGAGTGTGCCAGCCTTTTAGGTAAACATTGGCTTAGAACCCATTTAGTTAGATCCAGAGAGGTTGCTAGTTTTTGTCTTGTATGGTTACTTTGTATTTTAGCATGTTTCCTTGTGCTTATTCCCGCTGTTTGTTTATTTGTTAATACATGCATTTTTCAGGTGCATGTAGCAAAACTAAGCCCTCAGAGGATGTCACTTGCACAGCCATATTTATACCGTTATATCTTGTGACATCAGTACACAACTTTATTGATCAAGTGATGCTACTTGGAATATCACATAAACAACAAACCCAAGGCATTAATAAAACTAAACTTGTTAATTCAAGTCAACTATTTTTTCCACTAGACTGTCATAGACAAATCATATAACTAGTCCAGATAATCATTTTCAAAAGATGTCCAAGTAGGAGGTGTAGGATTACCTGATTAATCCTAAAGTAGTATGAACCTGACACCAAACACAAACATCAATAAAACTTGTCAGGTGGCAATCTACTGAACAGGTGTCAGTGTTACTCTCCGTGTCAACATTTGATTACTAACTTACATTGTCAGCACTATCGCTCGATTCAAGCAATGATTTGGTTTCAGTTTGATCTAAAACTGGCTTTACTGCTTTTTGTTTGCCATTGTATTTTTGGTGGAAGGCTCCACCCCACTCACAAATATTGATTACCATAGAATTACCATAACGTGGCAGAATGCATAGAAATATTCATGAATATTCATACTTTTTGCACATGATTTAATTTCATCTATTAGTTGGCAGCAGAATACTGTCGCAAGAGGTTTTTGGGCTTAACACTGTAAAGTGGATCATTACATCTCACCCTGAGTCTTAGCCATATTTACCTGCAATTCTGAGCGTGACAAGGTATAAAAATGTAAGGCAACACACAGATAAAAATTTGAAGCACCAGCCGGTGGATCCTCATATAATTTTCAGAAAAAAACACAATGGAATTATCATTTGCAACAACAGCAAGGTTTGCATGATGTCTTTTCAGACACAGGTTCATTCTTCAGACTGAGGGAGTAAAGACAGTTGTGGCCTGCAGTGGAGCTTACTATGGTCTGTTTGGCACTTTCTAAATTGGAGGGATACTTGTACACAAGCTAAATCAGTGAGATAGATAAATCACAATTTAATAACTAAAAGTGTGTTAATATTACAATAAAGTTGAATGAATTCATTGGAGAGTCTAGCTTAGAAAAAGGAAGTAAGACTTCTAAATTTATCTTAAGTAATTAAGCTGCTGCACAATAAGAAGAGCAATAAACATCCAGTGCTGCCAGGTCAGGCTTTGAAAATAACCCCTCCCCATTACCTTTAATTGCATTAAATGCATTTAAAAATATAATAAACATGTCACATCATGTCATTTTCTAACCTGCTTAATCTAGACCTGGGTCACAGGGGCTGTTGGTGCCTATCCCAGAACAAACACTGGACAGGTAGTCAAGTCTTTCAAAGGGTGAACACCCATACACCAAACACACACAAGGGCAAATTTAGCATCACCAATTCATCGAATACATGTATTTGGAAAGTGGAAGGAAACCAGGGAAAACCCACACTGTCACTGGGAAAACATGCAAACCTCATGCAGGGAGGACTCAGTGTCCAAACCTTGGTCTCCTTACTTCAAGGCAGCTACCACTTTGCTGCCCAGAATATAAGAGTGTTATAATTTTCTACTGCTAACTGATTCAGCAGACATAATTAAGGTGATTATTCCATAACTTTTGTTTGGAATACAGTAATCCCTCCTCGATCGCAGGGGTTGCGTTCCAGAACCCCCCGCGATAGATGAAAATCCGCGAAGTAGAAACCATATGTTTGTATGGTTATTTTTATATATTTTAAGCTCTTATAAACTCTCCCACACTGTTAACATTATTAGAGCCCTCTAGACATGAAATAACACCCTTTAGTCAAAAGTTTAAACTGTGCTCCATGACAAGACAGAGATGACAGTTCTTTCTCACAATAAAAAGAATGCAAACATATTTTCTCTTCAAAGGAGCGCCGTCAGGAGCAGAGAATGTCAGAGAGAGTGAGCGAGAGAGAGAGCGCGAGAGTAAAGCAAACAATCAAAAAATCAATACGTGCTTTTAAGTATGCAGAAGCACTGCGATAAAGCGGCATTTTTTAGAGGAGCGTCCGTATCTTCTAAGCAAACAGCCTCTGTGCAACCACCCCCTCTGCTCACACCCCCTCCGTCAGGCGCAGAGAATGTCAGAGAGAGAGAAAAGCAAACAATCAAGCACCGCGCAGGAAGCATATCTTATATCATTGAGGAGTTTTAGTTAATATGTAATACATGCTCTGATTGGGTAGCTTCTAAGCCATCCACCAATAGCGTCCCTTGTATGAAATTAACTGGGCAAACAAACTGAGGAAGCATGTACCATAAATTAAAAGACCCACTGTCCGCAGAAATCCGTGAACCAGGGAAAAATCAGTGATATATATTTGCTTACATATGAGATATGCTTACATTTAAAATCTGCGATAAAGTGAAGCCGCGAAAGTCGAAGCGCGATGTAGCGAGGGATTACTCTATTGTAATATTTGATTAAGTAGATTTGCTATTTGATAATATTATAGCCTAATAATTTAGTTTTTATATGCTCTTGAAAGGGGCTGAGGAGTGTTATCTTTGAGGACTCAGTGAAAAGGTGGAAACCATTTTTGACAGACTAATATTTTGCAGCTTCCCATAGAGTATTCTAAATACGATGCCTTTAAGCAATGTGAGTTCTACTGCTAATAGCTGGAATTAAAGGCCTCCCCACCTTTAGATTCAAGAAAGTAAGTAATGTAAGCTATAGACATATGCCAAACATGAGTTTAATTCAGACCTGCCATAGTTGAATGTGTGATGTATTTGGATAAAATATCACATCAAGCTACTACTACACTTTTTACAACACACTTTTTTATATAATACAATTTGATTTTAATTGGTGATGAATGTCTTGTTGTCGGCAGCTTAATATTTAAGATGGAATATGTGGATAAATGAGCGTATAAGGTCAAGTATTCTTGTTATCTTCAAGGATGTCTGACATCTAACATCCAGAAGGTATCTCTTCTGACTTCAGTATTGGTACCATTTTATTAACTGACATGTGTGGTTTTCGGTGAACTGCTTTCTAAATTCTAGCAATGCCTTTCATAATGTCAGTGTGGATTTCTAATCTCTCTCAATACTTCTGTGGGTTCTGCTTCTGTCTAAGCCCACACTGAAATTAAGTTTGAATCTGGCAAACCCTTGACAACTGACAACCATTTTGTTTTTCTTAGTGTTATACATAGCTAGACATTAATAACTAAAAAGTAATACTCTAAGCCAAAATACACTGGAAATAAGGAAAATAAAACAACTTTACACAGATTTTTTGCTTTTGGACAACTAGTCATTCAGTCCCTCCCCGAGTACATGTTTAGTCTGTCAAAATAGGATGAATTTTCTATTTTTAGTTCATCATTGTTGATGAAATGTCCATTCTGAGATCCCAAACCAAAGTTAGTATTGTTAAAATCGTCAAAATGAAATTCAAACTAAGTACCACCACATCACAGTAAGAGGTACACGATGCCAAATAGTAAATTTTCTTTCCTATTATTACTATTTCTTACAGTATGTTCAGGCATGCAAATAAGAATCTCACCATTCTCTATACACATCATGGTAAGTGTGAACTTGAATTCTTGAACAGAATTCTTAAAAACACTTTATCATGATCACAGTAGTCTGGACCCTATCATGCCAGCACTGAGTGCAGCCCTGGTCCATTGCAGGGCATGCTTACCAAAGCCCTGACATTCATAGTCGCACAGAGTCAATCTGGAATTGTCAGTTCACCTAACCAACAAAACCTTTGTGGCTCTGTGGGAAGAAAAATGCAAACAGACTTAGGGAAGAAAGGTGCAAAGGCCACACAAAAAATGACTAGGTGCAAAATTCTTACCTGGGACTATAGATTTATGAAGCAGCAGAACTAAACACTACATCACTGCTCCTCACTTTTGAACCTGATTTACTCATGCAGTAATTCCAGTTCTTGTTAATTTAAGTTTAATAAATCTAATAGCATATAACAAAATGAGAGAGTGAAGTGAAACATCAATCAGTAATTTAATTTCCATTAACAACTATGATCCTATTTTTGTCAAGTTGTATGTGCTTCCTATGAACATGTAATCTTCATCTGGTATCAGCTGTTATGCCAAATGTTATGCCATTACATGTTAAAGTGTTTTGTATATGGCTAGAATTTTCTTGAACTTGTAAGAGTGCCTCCACATTCATACCTACTTTCTGGTTTGTTCTTGCTGTTACCATGTATATGGGCTGACTCCTTGTGAACCTGAAATATACTAAGCAAACTGGAAAATGTATGGATAGGCTATGGTAATCAATCAAAATATTTAGTTGTAAAGATTAAAATCACTTGACATCCATTATCTTTCTTTGACATGGTGTACCATTTAAGGACCTATTTGTACAGTTTAAAGAGTTAAACATAAATGTATTTTTTTAACCATGTTTCATAAACAAAAGGAATACTCTGGGAGTGTTCCTCATTCTGGCATTTTCCCAGTCTCTTCCTTTGCATGTATGTAAATACTGTATATACTGAATACTACATAAATACATTATGGAATTAATGTAGGACTGTGTCAGTGTGTACCTACAAAGGAAAAGGGTTAAAGGTTGTTTTTGTGCTGAAACTAAAAAAGGTTAAAGACACATAAATATATATATATATATATATATATATATATATATATATATATATATATATATATATATATACAGTATCTATATGTATAATTCACTAAGGCAAGACAACCATGGAAAGCACGCCGGAAGGGGCATGGATTCACTAAGCCGCCGACAAGTGAGACACCTATGGCGCACGCAGGAAGGAGCCACGCCCACCAACTCCAAGACCATTGGATACGACGACAACTCACAGAGCCACGCCCACCAACTCGGACGCGACAACACAGAAAAACCGGCGTCATTTATATTCGTCTGTCGTAGAGGTCACATGCAGCTCCGACCCACGTTGACTGTTAATAGAGGCGTGTTTCTCGTGCAGGTGAATCGCCATATGTGGCGTGTAAAACTGTTTGCGAGGGGTATCCCATGGGATCCTTAAAATGTTCCTTTACAACTGAGGTTAAAACACAATGAAGTGAGCAGTCTTTAAAAAACGACTTTTCGGTTACGATGCACGACCGCGTGCACTATAGCAAACTGTTTTACACCCTACATACAGCAATTCGCATCCGCGAAAAACATGCGTCTTCTTAGATACTCCTGCACTTTGTACACACCCCCCTCCCACCGTGGTTGGGTGTCTTGGTGGATTATATATAGAAAGGCAGCCAAAACCGCACAGAGCAATGAAAAGTCTACGTGAGTCACAGGTGCATCTGGACTGTACAAAGACGACAACGACTCGAGTGACGAGTTGGAGGTGGGCACATGAGCAGGCAGTGTATACTGAACGAGAAATCAGCAGATTAGCATAACGGAGGGAGCAGAGTGGATGTCCTTCTCCTCTCCTCCCGTTCCACCCTGAGCGCCGCACGGACGATTGTATGTTGGTTGGTTCCGTGCATTGGTTAAAACCCAATGAAGAAAGCAGTCTTTAAAAACCAATAAGGCCTGTGCCTCTGTTTCATTACCGTCTCACCTGCTTCACCAATGCAGGCCCTGCAACAGGCAGCCAACCGGGTAACCAAAGTCTTTGGGTTCAGGGGGGAGTATGGTTACAAAGCTGAAACTTAAAGTAATTGACGGAAGGGCACCACCAGGTGTGGAGCCTTTCGCTTCATTTGATTCAACACAGGAAACCTCACCTGGCCCGGACAGCTCTTTCTCGATTCTGTGGGTGGTGGTGCATGGCAGTTCTTAGTTGGTGGAGCGATTTGGCTGGTTATTTCCGAGAACGAACGAGACTCCCGCCTGCTAAATAGATACACGACCCAACAGCAGTCGGCGTCCAAATTCTTAGAGGGACAAGTGGCTTTCAGCCACGTGAGATTGAGCATTAACAGGTCTGTGATGCACTTGTATGTCCGGTACTGCACGCGCGCTACACTGAATGGATCAACGTGTGTCTACTCGCCGTGGGTAAGCCGTTGAACCCCATTCGTGATGGAGACCGTGGCTTCCAATTGTTCCCCCACGAAGGAGAAATTCCCAGTACGTGCGGGTCATACGCTTGCACTGATTATGTCCCTGCCCTTTGTAAAGCCTCCCATTGTCGGGTGACTTGGTGGATTATATATATATAAAAAAAGCAGCCGGAACCGCAAAGAACAATGAAAAATCAATGTGGAAACCGACTGAGGCGGTGTTTAGAAAATTAACAGTCAACGTGACTCACAGGTGCGTGTGGACTGTACACAGACGAAAGCGACTCAGGTAGGGAGTTGGGGGCAGGCACATAAGCGGGCAGTGCGTACTCCGGTTTTCAGTCACGGACAATTGTATGTTGGTTCGTAGCGTGCATTGTTGCAATGTTACTTTTCTTGGTGGTTTATTAAATTACGGATTTTTCAAATGTTTATTTTTTCCTCTGTGCTTAAAAATCATTTAAAAAGCAGCCTGATTATGCAGCGTATGATACGCCGCGGGTTGGCTAGTATATATATATATACTGTGGAACAGGACCCGGACACAAACAGGAGGACAACGTTAGTTCACCCAACACACCCATTTATTATTTACGATATTTACTATATTTTAAGTCCAGTGCACCAACCCAGTGCCTCCAGCACCGATCCCCCAAAGTCCGGGCCTTTCACAGTCTTTCAATGCCTCTCTTCTGGACGCCTCCAGTCCTCTCTCCAGCTCCATCCTTCTTCCACCTGACTTCCGCTCTCGAATGCAGGGAGGCGGCCCCTTTTATACCAACCCGGATGGGCTCCAGCTGCGTCCCCGGCACTGCTTCATAGACACGCCCCCGTGTGGCGGAAGTGCAGACTGCGCACCTGGAAGCCCTCTGGGTTTTTTTCAGCTGGAGGGCACGTCTTCTCCGTAATCCCTCCAGCCACAACACAGTACCAAATCAAACGCTTAAGTCACAGACCACACTCTTCCTCTGACTCCACCACTCCTTCCAGGCAACCTTGTCCTCTTTCTTCCGATTCTGGCCTTGAGTGTGGTTGCTGGTTCCTTTTATGGCCGTCCCAGAAGTGCTCCCGGTGCTTGCTCACCTGTTGCCAATTGCATTCCCGGGTGGGGCCGAAGATTAGTCCAGCTGGGCTCAGAGACCCATGCCGCACCCCCTGGCAGTCGTCCTAGATCCCCACAGGGTTGTGGAGAACTCCATCTCCCATGGAACCTTGTGGGAAGCTATGGCACCATCATCAACATGTTCCCCCAGAACATAAGCAGAAGGGGCATCCCGGCCATCCGCCACAATGTATATATATATAGTATAGTTTTCATTTTCTGTCTTTCTTCACCCTGCCAGGTAAGCCCTTGCACCAACTTGTCTCCGAACTCTGAGCAGAAGATCTGTTTGACTTGTAGTTTTAAACCCCATTAAGGTGTCACTCTATCCAAAACCTAGAATGATCCAGAATCACATAATAATTTGTACTTTGTTTCTCCCTAGCAGATGAATTATAAGTGACATACTGTCAGTTCTTCTGAAGCTCATTCCGAAGCCGGACATCTCTAAAAGACTGTGGACTTTTCTTAGAAAAAAGAAAAGTTGCATCTTTGAACAGGGGCAATGAAACCTTTCTGGTGTTTGTAGCTGTTGACATGGCCAATGATGTTTCTTAGTTGTGTAATTTAAAAAAAAATAGAGAGCGGTTCAGAAAACTGATATATAATTGGTTGGCAGATGGAATGCTGAAGAACTATACAGGGCTGTCAGACCTGCAATAAAATATCAAAGAATGAAGTGGTTGGCACATTATGTATCACAACATACCAGTTTTTTTTATTGTAGGTAGAATGTAATAGCATAATATAACTTAAAATTTTGCTAAATTTCTTACACCCATTGTAAGTTTCCAAAGATTTCGTATCATCTGGTAAACATTTATACTTTTGCAGTTACGTTTTTTTAAATTAAATTTAATTTCTTTTAGGGGCTCCCAGGTCCATCAGGATCAAAAGGAGATCAAGTAAGTGAAATTACAGTTAATTTTGTTATACTGTATAATATCTGAATAGTGGGTGTATAAACCTTTAACATCATTTTATTTTTGTAGGGTGATCGTGGTGTTCCAGGAGACCCAGCAGTAGGGGTGAGTCAAACTTAACACAAACTTTCTCACCTTGCTTAAAGAAACATACTTTCACATGCTAAACCTATAACCTAAGAAATTTAGAGAGAAGTCACTGTTTGAGCGCCACATAACAGATGTTTTGTTTTATTTAATGAGCATTATTTCAAGGTGCTCTTAACACAGACCGTTATGTATTTTCTTTTAATCATTAACAGTTTTGAATTGAAACTTACTGTAGCTGCATTACCATACCATGATTTATCAAGCACATCATATGATTTTTTTCATTGAAAGTAATGTATAATTTATAATAAAAGAAATTATCTTCATAATAAGTAAGAACAATTTTGATGAAAACACCCTATTCAGTCCACCATACTACTTTTCAAATAAAACATGACCCAGTTGAGTTCTAAAGGAACGTAAAGCACTACTATCCACAACACATCTATGGCTCACAGAGTGAAGAAATATTTTGTAACATTTATATAAAATTTACGCTTAATCAGCTTTCATCTGTGACCCTATATCCTTGTCAATGAACTCATTTTAAAGTAACAGCTAGAATCCACTACAACAATTCCTGTCATGATTTTAAACACTTTTGTAATGTGTTATCTTAACCTTAAGTATTCAGTTGTTATTTCTTTTGTTCCTACCCTTTAATCTTGAAATCTTTTTTTATTACAAACAGTAGAACAATATTCACATGGGTCCTCAAATATTGCATTATATAGTGCATTATAAAGCTTAAGAAAATGTTGATTTGTACTTAATACATTATGTTATGTAGACTAACATCTTATTGGCCTTCTTGACCACTTCTGTACACTGTTTGAGTGTAGACAATAATAAGTCCTCTGCGTGTCCTTTTATTTTCATTAAATTTCACCTTCCCTGATATGTCTGTAATAATACTGGCGAAATTCAGCTTTAATTAATTTGAAGATAGCTTATTAATCATTTCAGGATATTTTAAAATGTAATTTGAGGTATTACTAAATGTTGTTTGGCTTTCCATGGAAGTAACCACTTTGCCAACCTCAGATGATTTATTTTATATTCTCTTGAAATGTCAATGTTAGTTTATATTTGTAATAACTTCATAATTTAACAAATTCATAAAATGAAAGGGAAATTAAGAAATTCAGGCAATATGATATTAAAAATGTTATTATTTCTTATTAGGTTGTTTGCCTTTTCATAAAAAAATTGCAATTATTAACGCCAACCAAGTTATTAAAAAATTAACCTGAAAACCTGACCAACTGGTGCAACAGGGCATTGCCAAACTATTAAAGATAATAACTATGGGTAAAGCATCAGTGGAGGAAGGGTTTGGCAAAATGCTACTAGTGCCATAAATGTAGCCAATTACTAAACAGCATGTGTCAGCTGAAGCTAGTATCATGGCGAGGACAACAGAAAAGGTTCCTTCTCCTTGTTGTCCTCCTTGCCCACTTCTTCCCATTGCAGATAACCACAAGCTTATTTATAAAGATGTGCTGAGCAACCTGACAACCACAGATCCAAGTAGAAATAGGGATACAGTGTATAGTACTTGAATAGAAATAAGGAAATAATAACATTGGGATGTCAAAATTGTCATTATTTTATGTTGAAGCTAAAGTGGGTTCCTCTGAATTTCAACAAATTGCCTAAAAAATAGAATAGAAGTAAACAAATTTCAAAAAATGTTTTTCTAGGGGAAAAATGTTTTAAAGGCAGGAACTTGTCAAGCATTTCTCAGGATCCTGTTATTACAAGTCTGGGACTGCTGTGTTTAAATTAAAAAAATATATATATATAATACAGTATAATATATATTATACTAGCAAAATACCCACGCTTCGCAGCGGCGAAGTACTGCCTTAAAATTTTTATTAAGAAGAAAATTAAACCTTTTTAAACTGAGGGAAAATATGCCAATTATTTGTTAAGGATCTCTTTGTATACCACATTGTAAGTTTGGCCCTCCGGTTGTAATATAACCAAGCTGTGTGTTGAGCTTACTCTTGAGCATGCGACGTACAGTTGGACATGTGAACAGTAATCTTGTTTCAAATCTCACAGCTTGGATTGCTGCTGTCATAATCGGTTTGAGTTTCATGGTTTGTTTCAATTACGACGGTATTTGTAGGACTTGTGTTGAAGAGACATTTGGCATCTGTCAAGCGTTGTAAGTATACAACCAGTTTCATCGATAACTTCACATCCAGCTTTTGAGAGTTTAAACATTCATAAACATCAAAGTGTCCGCTACTGAAATCGTCACCTGTCAATCTAAGATGTTTAAGAGGCATTGGCGGTTGTCGAAAGGTGTAAAATATTTGGCCATTTCAGTACACTTGAAAGCGACAACTGAACAATTTACCGGCAGCCATCAACTCACATGCAGATGCATAGGTGAAGGGCTTAAGCATTTCACTCTTCTAGTGCTCCTGTGTAGAATAATTATCTCCTGTACCGTCATCAGTCCACACCTTGAACCTGTCCCAGTCATTCAATACATAAGACACAATGTTCCTCCGGATATCAAGAGTGAGCCTGATATGGCCGTGCAATATGTAACAAAGAGAATGGAAAAGGTAGGTGCCATCTCCAGGCATGGAAACCACTCGGTAAGTGACAGTTCTTTGATCGATGGTGATCACCTTGATAGACATGTTAATGGGGGTACGGTTGGAATGATAAAGGAAATGGGTACCTGAACAATGTAAAGTAAGTCTAAAATACCTACACAATAACTATAATCATAATAAATGAACAATAAAACAGAGGAGAAGCCGTGGATTAAATAAAAAGGCTGTAGTTATCAGCAGGGAGACGTGAATCCCGTGGCGAAGCAAGGGAATGTAGAGACTGGAGCGACGGACGGTCTTATATAGGCAGGCAGCCAACAACGTGGGAGGCGTTGGGATGGGGGACCCAACGCCGCCTCACACAGTGACCGAGCTGCAAGCTATGGACGTATATATGTACGTAAATAGGATTCAGTTAGCATTGGGAACCCACGTACCAAATTTCTTGAAGATGGGCCCATAAGTAACAAAGACCGTTGAAAAGTTCAATATGGCGGCTGACAGTGGCATCATACCACCGAAATAAGTACCAAATTTCAGCTTTCTACCTACACGGGAAGATGGAGAATTAGTGATGTTGGAAAGTTCAATATGGCGGCTGACAGTGGCGTCATACCACCGAAAAAAGTATGTACATCGGTTTTGATTAGCGCAGGGAAGCCACCTACCAAATTTCGTGAAAATGGGGCCATAAATAAGAAAGTTCAACATGGTGGACGTTGTTGACCGTTATCGACCGTTATGACCGTTACGTGTAGAATTTTGAAATGAAATGCTTAACTTTTGTAAGTAAACTGTAAGGAATAAGCCTGCCAAATTTCAGCCTCCTACCTACACGGGAAGTTGGAGAATTAGTGAGTGAGTGAGTGAGTGAGTGAGTGAGTGAGTGAGTGAGTGCGTGAGTGAGTGCGTGCGTGCGTGCGTGCTTTGCTTTTTATTAGTATAGATAAAAGAATCCTGGGACGAGACGAGACTTTCTCAGAAATAATTTCAAGTCCCGTGAGACAAGACTTTGTGCCAAGAGATTTAACCCTGCCCAGGGCCGGAAATAAAAGACAAAGAGTATAAGACAAAGTAGAATGTCGTTAAGCGGTTCAAAAACGTTTGCGTGATAAACATCCAGAGCAGGTTAGAATTAATGAAAATACTAAAATTCAAAAGTCTCAAAAAACTGATAGTAAAGATCACATTAGCACAAACAAACGGGAATTATTAGTGAAATAACAGAACAGTGAAAAGAAATCGAATATATGGACATAGATGAAATGACAGAAGTATGTAGATATTGTTCGGCTTTAATGTATAAGTCAGAAACTTGCAGATTGTCTAATTTGTGTTGCCATTAGGGAAAATTAGTGTTTCTTCCCAATGAAGAGGCATATCTGTGAAAAATAAAAGATTTGGTATTTGGTGAAAGTGAAATCCACAAACACTACAGGCAAAATATCCGAATCTACAATAATCTGCTTGCGTTCACATTATTCAATGCTCAAAACATAGATTTATATGATTCAGGATCATATGCTATGGAAACCTGTGGTCCCGGAATAATTAAAGCTACTATAAGTTTAATTTCAAAGAAAGCACAATTTGGTCAGGTGTATATTTATGATCACGGAGAAGTGATGCAACATAGAATCAGAAGTGTTACAGTGCATCCGGAAAGTATTCACAGCACATCACTTTTTCCACATTTTGTTATGTTACAGCCTTATTCCAAAATGGATTAAATTCATTTTTTTCCTCAGAATTCTACGCACAACACCCCATAATGACAATGTGAAAAAAGTTTACTTGAGATTTTTGCAAATTTATTAAAAATAAAATAATTAAGAAAGCACATGTACATAAGTATTTATAGCCTTTGCCATGAAGCTCAAAATTGAGCTCAGGTGCATCCTGTTTCCCCTGATCATCCTTGAGATGTTTCTGCAGCATAATTGGAGTCCACCTGTGGTAAATTCAGTTGATTGGACATGATTTATAAAGGAACACAGCTGTCTATATAAGGTCCCACAGTTGACAGTTCATGTCAGAGCACAAACCAAGCATGAAGTCAAAGGAATTGTCTGTAGACCTCCGAGACAGGATTGTCTTGAGGCACAAATCTGGGGAAGGTTACAGAAAAATTTCTGCTGCTTTGAAGGCCCCAATGAGCACAGTGGCCTCATCATCTGTAAGTGGAAGAAGTTCAAAACCACCAGGACTCTTCCTAGAGCTGGCCGGCCATATAAACTGAGAGATCAGGGGAGAAGGGCCTTAGTCAGGGAGGTGACCAAGAACCCAATGGCCCCTCTGTCAGAGCTCCAGAGGTCCTCTGTGGAGAGAGGAGAACCTTCCAGAAGGACAACCATCTCTGCAGCAATCCACCAATCAGGCCTGTATGGTAGAGTGGCCAGACGGAAGCCACTCCTTAGTAAAAGGCACATGGCAGCCTGCCTGGAGTTTGCCAAAAGGCACCTGAAGGACTCTCAGACCATGAGAAACAAAATTTTCTGGTCTGATGAGACAAAGATTGAACTCTTTGGTGTGCATGCCAGGCATCACGTTTGGAGGAAACCAGGCACCGCTCATCACCAGACCAATACCATCTCTACAGTGAAGCATGGTGGTGGCAGCATCATGCTGTAGAGATGTTTTTCAGTGGCAGGAACTGGGAGACTAGTCAGGATAAAGGGAAAGATGACTGCAGCAATGTACAGAGACATCCTGGATGAAAACCTGCTCCAGAGCGCTCTTGACCTCAGACTAGTGCGACAGTTCATCTTTCAGCAGGACAATGACCCTAAGCACACAGCCAAGATATCAAAGAAGTGGCTTCTGGACAACTCTCTGAATGTCCTTGAGTGGCCCAGCCAGAGCCCAGACTTGAATCCGATTGAACATCTCAGGAGAGATCTTAAAATGGTTGTGCACCGACGCTTCCCATCCAACCTGATGGAGCTTGAGAGGTGTTGCAAAGAGGAATGGGCTAAACTGGCCACGGATAGGTGTGCCAAGCTTGTGGCATCATATTCAAAAAGACTTGAGGCTGTAATTGCTGCCGAAGGTGCATCGACAAAGTATTGAACAAAGGCTGTGAATACTTATGTACATGGGATTTCTCAGTTTTTTTATTTTTAATAAATTTGCAAAAACCTCAAGTAAACTTTTTTTACGTTGTTATTATGGGGTGTTGTGTGTAGAATTCTGAGGAAAAAATTAATTTAATCCATTTTGGAATAAGGCTGTAACATAAAATGTGGAAAAAGTGATGTGCTGTGAATACTTTCTGGATGCACTGTAAATGATCAGATGTATTAGAAATTCTACAGCCAATAATGGATACAAATCCATACATCCAAAGGTATCCCACTTTACACGAAATTTACCAAAAAAACACGAACAAAGAAGTTTTCTTTGATTTCTATATGAATCTGAAAGATCACGCTCGCATATATAATAAACCAACATGAGACGAATTTTCAGTGATAATAGTTTCAAAAGTCTGAGATATCAAAGACAGAGTTGATATTTGTGTTTATCCAAAACCACAGCACAATTCGTTGCAAGCGGCAGATCTGGGAAAAGACTAGCATGTTGGGCCCACACGGGGGTTGGCATGCATTTGTTGGTTTACTTATTATTTTTTTATCAAATAATCAAATTATAATTATTGCAGTTTTTGTAGTTACAGATTGTTATACATTTTCATTAAAGCTGCCATGTTCTTGATGGCTACTGTGCTGTTGTTCAACCACCACATACGTCAATGGTGAGCAGCTTCAGTCCTGGAGGGCCACAGTGGCTGCAGGTTTTTGTTGCAACCCAATTGTTTAATGAGAAGTAATTTATTGTTGTTAAAGCATTTAATGTTCAAATAACTGTTTTTGCTTTATTTTTAGTTGTTTAGCTTATGAAGACTTCTCACCCTTAATTGGTTATTTTAGTCTTAAACAACTCCATTCACTGTTTTTAATTGGTCCTTGTTAGAAGTAAGATGCAAATGGCAAAAGAACAAGCAATTCTCTATCTAGCTTGCTTCCATGTACACCTGTGTGTATTCATCATGTGCTATTTGGTTTAATAAAATACTTAGAAGGACAACTGAAGACGTAGAAGTGAAGGACTAAAAATTTCTCATCCATTTTAGGCTTCAAATCATCTGGATGACATCGTCAAAAAGGGAAAAAAATGATTTTTAAGAATGACTAGACACTGCAGAGTTAAAACACTAACAACCCATGAAGTTAAATAAGATCTATTATTGGCAAGGATTGTTTTCTAATAAAGCAACTGAGGTGGAACAAAATTCTGTAGCCATTGTGACCCTCCAGTACAGACATTGCTCACCCCAGCATACAAACATGCATTTGATTTTTGAAATCAAAAAGACTACACTCCCTAATTTCCATGTTATTATTCATATTTAACACATATATACTTTCTTAGAGAAGTATGATTAACAAAAAATGACATGGAATCAAAAGTATTCAGATACAATTTACACAGCTGTTGTAACAAAGTATCCTTTGGCTAACTTGTTTCTGTATACAGAACAACCGGCAGGGATAAATGCATTCAAACCCACAGCTCTGATCTTTCATTTCTTGATTCTCTTCTTTGCCATTAAAAGCTTACAAATTTGTAATGAAATAATGCGAAGAAGAGCAGCAAACAGCAACTTTTGATTTTCATCTGACAAAATTGTTTTATTCATTTTGTGTATGCAGGGCACATTCAGGATGGACTCCTCAGATTTGGATCAGTTGGCAAATTAATCTGACCAGTCAAAAATAATAAATTAGAATAGAGTTGCTTATATCTACTATGTGAACATAGCCTTAAAACAACTATTTATGTCAACAACAGCATCTCTTAATTAAATTCCTCTTTTATTATTGCTTTATTATTGTTTAACGTTTTAGTTAGTTATTTTTACTGTTATGTTAACGATGCCCTGATGCTACAATTTTGCAGCTGCTTTTCTCTATTTTGTTTTCATGGAGGTGGTCAGATAATTGGTAGCAGTGATATCCTTTGCTGATCAAGTAGAACTGACAAATGACATTATCACCCACCAATGTCATAAAATGGCCGCATGCATATTATCAGTATTCAGGCTTTGAATCAAAGACAAAAACTATAACAAATAAACTACTTAGGAAATGGAATTCTAGTCAGTTGTTGCTTTGTTATTAATTGGATGTTAACTTTTAATTATTCTTTTTGAACTTTAATGTTTAGCTTATTTGTGTTTCATTTCTGTTTTACTCTCTTTTGGTTTGCCCCTAACCACAGCTGTACATTTCCCAGTCCATTTCTCAAACAAAAATTGAAGACTAACTGTGTATTCCATGTCGATCATAATGACTTTACACAGTGTTAGGATGATTTTGTTTTCCTTCGAAATTGCCCATTTTGCTCAAAGATTTCATTGGACTGCCCACACTTTTTCTGAATATTCATCCATCCATTATCCAACCAGCTATATCCTAACTACAGGGTCACGGGGTCTGCTGGAGCCAATCCCAGCCAATGCAGGGCACAAGGCAGGAAACAAACCCTGGGCAGGGCGCCAGCCCACCACAGGGTACACACACACCAAGCACACACTAGGGACAATTTAGGATTGCCAATGCACCTAACCTGCATGTTTTTGGACTGTGGGAGGAAACCGGAGTACCCAGAGGAAACCCACACATTTCTAAAATTTTCTAATGGTATCTAGTGATTTCATTCTTAAAACTGCCATGGGCATACACCGAAAATGGGGTATTTATACAGTTTTAAGTAGGAAAAAAAACAAAGAAATTATTTGCAAAATCTAATTGACATCTGACTTGTTACCTAAGCACCTGTTTTTTTAATGCTGATGATGATATGGAAAGTATAAACTTTTTCTTTCAGAATGCATATGGAAATTTATTTTAAATATTTTTTTTCAAATGTTATTTGGTACCATCTATCATTCTTTTTTTTCATCAGATTCTGGGACCTCCAGGCAAAAAAGGAGCCAGGGTAAGTTTCTTGCTTATAGCAACTTAAACTAATTATATAAAAAAGAATGAGCCTGCATAAAGTATTGCATAAATGTGTTGTGTATATCTTCTTCTTCTTTCAGCTGCTCCCGTTAGGGGTTGCCACAGCGAATCATCTTTTTCCATATATTCTTGTCCTCTGCATCTTGTTTTGTGACACCCAGCAGCTGCATATCCTCTCTCACCAACTCCATAAACCTCCTCTTAAGCCTTCATCTTTTCCTCTTACCTGGCAGCTCTAGCCTTAACATCCTTCTCCCAATATACTCAGCATCTCTCCTCTGCACATTTCCAAACTAACGTAATCATGCCTCTCTGACTTTGTCTCCAAACCGTCCAACTTGAGCTGACCCTCTATTCTACTTGTTTCTAATCCTATTCATCCTCATCACACCCAGTGCAAATCTTAACATGTTTAACTCTGCTACCTCCAGCTCTGACTCCTGGTTTCTGTTCAGTGCCACGGTCTCCAAACCATATAATATATCTTGTCTCACTACCGTCCTGTAGACCTTCCCTTTCACTCTTGCTGATTACTATCTGTCACAAACTACTCCTGACACTCTTCTCCACCCATTCCACCCTGCCTGCACGCTCTTTTTCGCCTCTCTTCCACAATCCCCATTACTCAATACTGTTGATCCCAAGTATTTAAACTCATCCACCTTTGCCAACTCTACTCCCTGCACCTTCTCATTTACACACATATTTATTTTGTCTTGTTCCTACTGACCGTCATTCCTCTCTCCATAACATATCTCCACCTCTCTAGGGTTTCCTCAACCTGCTCCCTAGGATAGCTACAGATCACAATTTCTTCAGCAAACATTATAGTCCTAGTGGACTCCTGTCTAATCCCATTGTTAACCGGGGCTTGGCTTAGGAAGGATATTCATCTTAACAATGTTAATTTTCCCTGCTAAAGTGAGATGGAGGATAGAGCATCTATGCATGTCTTCTTTAAGTTTTTCCATGCAGACAGCAGAATTTTGTTGAAAAACAGCTTTATGTTTACTTGTAATGTTTAACCCTTGGTATTTAAACTGATCTGTGATAATAAAAGGGAAGGTGTCCAATCTAATGTTATGTGCTAGAGAGTTCATTGGAAAAAGCACAATTTTTTTAAAATTGATTCTGAGACCAGAAATCTTTTGAAATTCTGTTAGTGCTGTTAGGACTGCAGGCACAGTATTTTGTGGATCAGATATATACACTACCATATCATCTACATATAGAGAAAGTTTCTGTTCAAGTCCTTCTCTGATAATCCCCTTTATCTCATAAGCAGTGGCCAGTGGCTCAATGGCGATTGCAAAAAGCAGTCGAGACAGGGGGTATCCTTGTCTGGTACCACGTTCTAGTTTAAAGTAGTTTAACGTTCTAGTTTAAAGTAGTCTGAATTAATGTTGTTAAAACAAACTGAAGCTTCTGGATTGGTATACAATAGTTTGATCCATGCACAAATGTTCGGGACAAACCCAAATTTCTCCAATATAGTGAAAAGGTAGTTCCATTCAACCATATCAAATGCTTTATCTGCCTCCAACAATAATAATTTCCCCGGGGTGTTTGACTTTGTGGGTGAATATAGTACATTAAACAGGCGTTGAAGATTGGAAGCCAAGTGTCTGCCTGTATTAAATCCAGTTTGGTCTTGTGATATTACCAAAGGGAGCACCTTCTCCATCCTTCTAGCTAGATCTTTGGACAGTATCTTAATATCATTATTCAGAAGTGAAATTGGTCTGTATGATGCACATTGTAATACGTCCTTATTTTGTTTAGGTAGAATTTGATTGTCTTTATCTTCAGTACATGTTGCTAATAAAAGTGGAGCTTGCTGAGTTTTCTTATGAAATTCAGCAGGGTAGCCATCAGGTACTGCTGCTTTTCCACTCTGAAGTGAGTTTATAACATCTAGTAATTATGAAAGTGCCAGAGGCTTATCCAATTCCTCTGCACTAAGAGTATCTATTTGTGGTATCTGTAATGTATCCAGAAATGTATTAGATTGTGTCTTGTCTTCTTTAAACTCAGTAGAATATAAGGAATTATCTTCTTCTTCTTTTGGCTGCTCCTGTAAGGGGTTGCCACAGTGGATCATCTTGTTCCATATCTTTCTATCCTCTGCATCTTGTTCTGTTACACCTATCACCTGCATGTCCTCTCTCACCACATACATAAACCCTTCTCTTAGGCCTTCTTCTTTTTCTCTTCCCTGGATTTATAGTAGTCTCTAAATATGTGCATTATATTTTTATGGTCAATGATTTTGTCTCTGTGTTGGTGATTGCTGGGATTGCATTGAGAACTTCTTGCTTGTGGATTTGTTGAGCTATGATCTTATTACCTTTCTCTCCATGTTCATAGTATTGATGTCTTGATTTACAAATGATTTGTTCAGTTTCTTTTGTTGTTAAGAGTTTGAGTTCTGAATGCAGAGCCTGTCATTTCCTATGAATTGTCTCACTTGGACACCTGGCACGTTCTTGATCTATTCTAGTAATTTTGCTAATTAGCTCTGATGCCGTCTTGATTTCCAATTTATTTATGTTGGAAAGATATGAGATAATCTGTCCTCTTAAGAAGGCTTCAGGGTTTCCCAGAGTATTCCTGCAGAGACCTCTGAGGATGTATTTGTCTCTAAGAAAAAATTGATTGTCCCCAGCCATTATAATTTTATGAGTGTTCACATTGGGAATAGATTCAAATACATTTTGGATGAAGTCCCTATCATCAACATTGGTTACATAAATATTTATCAAAATCACTTTACAGTTAAATAAATTACCTATGACAATCACATGTCTCCTTTCAGAATCAGATACTACATCTGATACTACAAATGAGGCTGTTCTATGTATAAGAATTCCCACACCTCCAGTTTGCTTTGTAAAGCTGGAATGGAACTTTTGACCAGTCCAGTCTTTGTGTATCCGAAACTGATCCTTGTTTAATAAGTGGGTCTCCTGTAAAAATATTTTTTAGTATTAAATACTGTTAGGTGAGAGAATACTTTCTTTCTTTTTAATTCATGATTCAGGCCTTTAACATTCCAGGTGACAAAGTTAACTGTCCGGTCATGGAGACATTGCTTTTGAGCTTTTGTTGTCATTTTGTAGTCTTAACTGAAAATAAGACAGCTTTGAAATTAATTTCCAATTTTCCCAGGTGTTATTGCCATGAAGTCTATTGTTACATTGGCATTTATAATTATAAGGATTAAAAGGGATAGATTCGATATAGCTTGCTCTCTCTCTCCCCCCCAAGGTCCCCCCGCTCACCTATTTTGCCTGTTTAAGGGAGGCTGGGCCACACTTCACAAAGTCCCAGTCCTCTGTCATACATAGAGACAGAGCACGTCCAAAAGAAAACCTAGATATATCTATCGCCAATACAGTTCAAATACCATAAGCATAAAAGGTGTTAAAAAGTGGCCCTGGATATGCATAATAAATGTTTGGCAGTTTTTGTTGTTTTATACCTATTGTCAGTATGTATATTAGCCTTTCATTGTGGGATCTCTACATTTTAACATTTGCAGTGTCACATTGATGAAGTCATTTAGATGTTCTGCCTGCAATGATACTATGCATGTTCACATGCATGTACAGGTACATGATATAACAGACACTAGGCATTTGGTTAGACAAGCTTCCTCATCAGATCTGATTTTTTACAGTGGAAGACTGTTCCCATTTCTGGAAAATGTAGGTCAAAAAAGATTATCCAGAGTTACAAAGTAATCTTGGTTTAAAAAAAAATCATTTCTCTGTCACCTGGATAGAAAAAATAACTGTTTTTTGAGATGTGAACTTAAACTTTGGATAATATTTTTATTTTTCAGATTTTCTTAGGCTTCACTAGATTATAATATGCATTTAATTGGGTTATATCAAAAAAAGAGATTAACTGGAAACCTTAATATATATTGTAACGAGCGGCATGTGTGTAGCAGTGGTGGTAGAAGCCAATTGGTGCACATGCATTTTGGCGGGCTGTTAGATGCCATTGTGTGGGATGGGCAGTGGTTGTTTGCAGACTTTGGGCACTCACACATAACCCTGACAATGATAACAAATTAATTACTTGCACCTTTACTGTTTATTATTTGCTGGAATCATTAATAATTAATAATATACTGAAATCTGTTGTGTTAATATTTCACCCATACCGATTTGGTGGAAGCATGTGACAATAATTCAGCTTTTCGGCTTATATTAGTTGCAGTGTCTTCACTATACCCTGTAATTTGTGGCGGATCTCCTTAAGGATAATCCTTTACCTGGAACAAACTTGAGTCTGTTAAACTAAAGAATTTTAGGAAAAGACTTAAAACACACCCAGCAAAATCTAAAGCAAGTTACAGTGGAATAAATAAATAAGGAATAGTGTCCAAGCTAACATACAGTATGTATGGAGACTTTCTCAGTCCCACATGCTGTTCCTTTCCATACCTTCATTGTACTTTTAAATCTTCTCTCTCCTGCTACCTCTTTCCTGTCTCTTTTTCCCAGACATATTCTGTCTGTTTGCTAGGTAAGCTCTTACCTCCACTGCATTCCAAACTCTAACCTCTTTTGCCTCTCAGGTAAGGAGGGCCCTTATGGGTTATTAACCAGAAGAAAGTTTATACTTTTAGTGCCTGCAAATTTGGGTATTATTTTAGAAGCAGAGAGGTGCTGCCCCTAGCAAGCTGGAGGACTAATATTATTGTACTTGATATTCCCAGTCTTTCTACCAGATCTTGAACATTCAAACCTGGTTAGGAACCTATCAGCATGCTTTCTGGGATGTAGAACAGATTGTATTTCTATTTGCTGTCCTGACTTTCCTTATAACCCAAACAGTTTGTGATAGCCTACAGCCTTTGGTATAAGATCAGTGAAATAATGACCTCAAACTATCCCTGTCTTTTCTTTCTATTACTGTTTCACTTGTCTGATTGCATTTTTAAGTATATATTTTTTTTTAATATATAATATGTTTTTAGTTCCTTAAAATTGTCTTCCTGTAAATACAATAAAGCCAGTGACTAAAAATTGAACACAGTACTTATTGTCAGGTTAAATGCACAGATTATATCATGTGTCCTGCTTAAAAAAAACAAAGAAAAAACAACTTGATAGGCATTCAGCATGTCAGCTAAATAAGCATTAATTATAAACAGTGCTTCATGAGTAAAAGCAAAAATCCCAGTGGGGTGCGAATGTCAAAATATTAAAATTGTAATTGGGCAATTAAAAATGATGCGGCAAGCATGTTTTAAAATCTTTTTTTTCTGAAAATTATTAGAGGTGCAACAATCCTAAATTTAAAAGATAAAGTTTTTGTTGTAGATAAAATGATAAATTGCTATGGTTTGCTAACAGAATTGTCTCATCGTTTGTGTTTTACATAATTAATTTGTATGGAAATGAAATAAATAGACTGGTCAGTCATTAATATTTCTAAAAATCTTTTCCATGCATTTTTCTAAAGATGGCAGATTACTTGGCTTAAAAATACATAGAAACACTTTTGTTTTCACATAACTATGTTGGTTCACTTTATTCTGTCCATGTGACAATATTATTACTAATAGTGTGTCTGTATAATTTTCTGAGACTTTTACTAAAAAATCTACTTTTGAAAAATGGATAATAATAGCGAAATCACCCCTAGTCCTGCAACTTTGTTCAGATTATTCTGCTTCACAGAAACTGTGATTCTGAATATAAATTAATTGAATTATAATTTAATAATACGTTGAATAGAAAACATCACAACACATTTCTTTGGAATGAACAATATTTACCAGATGTGACAATGTCTAATATCTGCCATCAGACAAGAAACAGCCACAGAGGGAGTTTTCCATTTTTCTGGAATGGAATATAGGTGACAGTTTAGTTCTAAGGAAAATGCCCCTTAATTCAAAGGTTTTCTAGCACACATCTGGCTGTGACTGTACATGCATAGATTAGTCTGTTGAAAATTGTAGCAGACTCTGTCATCTTAAAGATATTCTTCCATTGCTGTTTGTTGAAAGCCACTTATGTTGCACTTGTTGGTTTGAGTATGTGTCTGTGTTTTTATATTGGGGGGAAACCACAGGATTTGTATCTTGTACTCTGAACAAAACACACTAGAATCAGACAGGTCCTAAAAAAGCTTTAAACAAGGCAGGTCTCCATTTTGGCAATGCCAGCTACATCACTTTAGGAATGAAGCTATTCTTGAGCACCTAGATCTTACTTGCACTTCAGAAGATAAAATTAAAGGATAGATTTCTGCAATTGATTCTTATTGTTGCACATTAAAGAGAGGTTCAACATTTATCAAAACCTAACCAAATTAAGCACAAGCAAAAGCATTAGAAAAATCATACATCAATGGAACTGTTAGAGGTAAAAATAAAATACATGAAATTGGAAGTTATTGAAATCAAAGACAAATGTGACAAAAGTGGGTGTCTATTTTTACAGAAAATACACAAAGATGTAAGTCAAAGCAACAAGTTGTGAAGTGCCATATAAGATTACGCTAACGCATAATTAGGGTTTGGCAAGGCCCTTAATTTGCAATTGCTTCTCCTGGGTATGACATTAATCTGCATTCAGCCCTCCAAGCAGGTCCTCCAACTTGCAGGGAAATTTTTAGGGTTGGTGTCAGGATTGCCTCTCCAGCCACCATAAAAAAACTCACACTGTAAAATTGTGGTTCCGAGGTGTCACCCGCTGCACTCGGGTCCCAAACCAGGTGGTTCATCGTGTGGTGAGTGAGGCAACGTACTATCAGTGCATGCTCCCAACTTCTCTCTCTCTCTAACGTATAATGGTCCTGTGCTTGTTCATTTTGCATGTTGGGCATGTTAAGGAGAAAAAACAATTAAGGGTGCTGAATTTTAAAAATCCAAGCTCACACTGTAAAATTGTGGTACCGAGGTGTCACCTGCTGCACTCAGGTCCCAAACCAGGTGGTTCATTGTGTGGTGGGTGCGGCAACATACTATCAGTGCATGCTCCCAACTTTTCTCTCTCTCTAACGTATAATTAATTGTAATTTAACATTTGGAAAAACCTACAAGGATTCAAAAACAAATTCTAAGTGCATTGGAGTAGTTAGACAATTCAATTTTATAGATAATGTGGTAGATGCAATATCAAAATAATAGGCACTAAAGAAAAGATCTAAAATTAAATGAACACAGAAGTTGACGGTTGCCCAAGATTGTGGATATTGTGAATCACCATAAGAGTTAGGTGTGTTTTTGCAAAGTACTTAAGACAAACATTTTAATTTCAAATTTTGACTTCCAGTTTCTTGCTAAATTGGAATACTAAGTGTAAAACAATTAATGCATTAACAAAGACTCTGCATGAAACATTAGTGAAAAATACTGAAGGTATGTGATGTTTTTACAAAAGTAGCATGTAAATACAGTATGTATTAACTCAGAACGAAACAGTAAGGTTTTTTAATGAAAAGGATAAGGAGATCAAGCCAAAACTGAAAGTAAAGCTAATCTGTCAACACTTTTATAATTAATAACCAAACGTTTAGATACATAATTACAAAATACAAAGTTCTAAAGCCAGGAAGTATTTTACCTAAGAAACTGCATTAAAACACAGGAATATATCCAGAAACACAGAATATACAGATTTGCCTGTACGGACCATTCTATGGTCATTCTGGTGATGTCACATGTGCAGCACTTTTCAGACAATTCTGGGTAATACTGTATTGCCATGGAAACTCACAGTGCAGATGCTCTGAAATGGTGGCGCTCATAACAAAACAAAGATAATGCTAAAACATTTCAACTTTCTTAAAACATCTTGTAGTGAAAAATAAATGTTATTTTCATAATCCTCTAAGTCATGAATGCCAAACCCAGATCCTGTATGAATGAATTGGCCACAGTTGTTCACTCCAGACACTTTATTAATTTTAATTTAATTTACTTGTATTTAAGATTATGAATTCTTCATTCTTTCTTTATTATTTAGCCAGCATCCAAACAATAATGAAGTGCAAAGTGAGCTAACAGATGTCCAGCTAACTTGAATATACACTATTGGCAACAGTGTGTCTATATTATCTGTTTTAGTAAATTATTTAAAAAGAAAAAAGGTGGTGGTCAGAGAAAATAGTGCTGTGATCCACAAAACATTTGATGAAGGTATCAAAAAAAAAATCAGCAGTGTTGCAATATTGTGGTAGAATGAGATCACATACAAGCCACATAATTGAATAACTGTTTTCATGAAGATCAAGAAATGGCTTGTAATTATGAAACTATTGGGAGTAAAAATGGTGGCCCTGCAACAAACTGAGTTTGAGTTCCTTGGTTCTGTGCTTGTTCATTTTGCATGTTGGGGTTGTTAAGGAGAAAAAAACAATTAAGGGTGATGAATTTCAAAAACCCAATTATTGAAATAAAAACAAAAAAGTCTGTTCCATTAGCAGCAGTTATCGGTTACTATACTAATTAAGAGATTGGCTGGAGTGAAAACCCCTGCAGTATATGTGTTTGACACTCCTGTCCTAAAATGTTTACTTTATTGAATACTGTTCAAGGGAACCCCCAAAACTAAACAAAAAACTGACCATAAAATAAGCCAATCATTTGTGCATCCATTTTTCCATGACACATTCACAAGAAATGAAAGCCTATCTAGTGAGCATAGTCAAGTTTCATTACTTGGTACTCTAACACACACACATTAGAGCAGTTCAGAGCTTCCAATCAACCTGGCACGTATCTTTCAATGGTGAGAGAAAAATTCTGGGAATTAAGGAAACCCATTTGGAAGTGTGAAGAACATATATTACACATTGAAGTCACCACAACAGAAATCCTGAAAGGGCCAGCTACTGTGTGTCAGAAGAATTGTCTATTGCACCACTTTTGGTGTCAGTAGTTATTTTAAGATATCTGCGTTAATATGATTTGAAAATCTTGTTCTTAAAAATGTTTTTTCTTTTTAACTTGTCAGGGTGATGTAGGACCTGTAGGTCCCATAGGATCCCAAGGTGAAAAAGGAATACAAGGAGACAAAGGAGAAAAGGTAAGCACATATACTATCTATAGGACACAATATTTTAAAATAACATGATTGCTATAATTAGCCTGGTACTAATTGGGTGAGAAAGATGCACTGAACGTGTCAGACACGTAGACAATTTTAAAATAAAATTAGCATAACTACATGTTTACTATAGTAAATTTCACAAATTTAACTTTGTTTAAAATCATACTTGTTCAACTGTTTATGATTAGTGGTAGTTTTTTATTATTATGTATATTTCTAAGTAGGTATGTATTTCATTCTATAAGATTTTCAGCTTTATAACTAAATGAGCTGTGTTTTGAAGGGTAGTCCTGGTTATGGAATACCTGGTCAACCAGGACCAAAAGGAGACAGTGGAGAGAGGGTGAGTATAAATGCTGCTGTGATTGTTCAGCTTGCGTTTGTCTTTGATATATACAATGCAATTCTATTTACTTGTTGGGAGGGCCAAGATAAAACGTAAACCATTCTATGAAGCAACTTAATCCAACTTCTAGACCATAGAGAGCTGGAACCAATTTCAGTAAAACATTGGGCACAAGATTGAAGCCAACATTAACATTCCATTGCACTCTCTCACACCAACACAGAGTAAAAAATAAGACTAACCTGCAAGGATTTTACAATGTGAGTGGAAAACCTGGAGAAAATCTTTACAAACACAAGGTGAGCATGCAAAGACCATAGAGATGGGGACTGAATCCACCCACTCTCATTCTAATTGTTTATTTTTATCCATTTACAAAATGCAAAGTTAGCTAACAGAAGAAAAATCTAGGTCCAATCAATATTAGGTATGACTGCCCTTTGCCTTCAAATCAGCATCAGTTCTATTAGGTACATTTGCACAAAGTCAGGAATTTTGTAGTATTATAGTCAGGTATATGATTAACCAAATATACCAAATGGGTAATAGTGATCATAATTTTCATATGTAGGTTGAAACACAGTCATTAACTGAAACAGAAACAGCTGTATAGGAGGCTTAAAACCGGATGAGGCATAGCCAAACTTTGGCAGATGAAAGTCACATCATGGTTACTTCCCTTTGAAATCATAAGAAGTCCAGCAGAGCCATCAGCTAAGAACTGACAGAAATCTGTGGGACCCGGGTACACCCATCTATAGTCTGTAGAAGTTTGGCCAGAAGAGGTCTTCATGGAAGAATTGTGGCCAAAAAGCAATACTTCAGACATGGAAACAAGGCCAAGCGACTCAATAATGCATGAAAACATAAGAACTGGGGTGCAGAAAAATGGCAGTAGGTGCTCTGGACTGATGAGTCAAAATCTGAAATATTTGCCTGTGGCAGAAGGCTGATTGTTTGCTGAAGGACTAGAAAGTGGTACAATAATGAGTGTGTGCAGGCAACAGTGATGCATGGTGGAGGTTCCTTGCAAGTTTGGGGCTGCATTTCTGCAAATGGAGTTAGGGATTTGTTGGAATTAATGGTGTCCTCAATGTTGAGAAATACAAGCAGAAAGTTATCCATCATACAATACCATTAGGGAGGTGTCTGATTGGCCCCAAATTTATTCTGAAGCAGGACAACGACATACAGCCAATGTCATTAGGAACTATCTTCAACATAAAGAAGAACTAGGAATTCTAGAAGTGATGGTATGGCCCGCACAGAGCCCTGATCTCAACATCATCGAGTGGGTCTGGTATTACATGAAGAGACAGAAGGCTTTTAGGCAGCCTATTTCTACAGAAGATCTATTGTTAGTTCTCGAAGATGTCTGGAACAACCTACCTGTTGAGTTCCTTCAAAAACTGTGTGTAAATGTACCTAGAAGAACTAATGCAAAAAAGCAAAGTCATTCACTTTACATTGTTAATCGATAAAAATAAACTATTAACACTTCTATTTTTGTAAGCATTCTTAGCTTTCATCATTTTGTCACAGCTGCCTAAAGCTTTTGCACAGTACTGTATATAATCACATAATTCTGAATGTTTGTATCTGATTTTGTATTCGCTACTTCAAAAGCATTTCATGTCCACAGCGATGCTTATGGAACCAAAGTGACACAGAGAGAGAAAGAACAAACCACAAAAAAAATGATCCAAAATCTTTTCATATCCAGCTGTTACTTATAATTAAGCAGATAATCAATTACAAATAAAAAAATACAATAATAGGGAAATTGAAACAAGATATGTGAAATAGCACCACATATTAGGCCATTTACTGTTCATATTGTTTCAACTATTTAAGACCAATGTACTAGCATATGGCCAATTGTAAGATTATATCAATTTTATCAATTATACAATAAATGTCTATCTTAGAAATAAATACAACATATAAAGTAAAATTCTAGATAAAAATATTCCTCAGTACCTCTACCAAAGAACTAAACTACTGTAAGTGTATAATGGATGGTAAAAAGCAAAATCTTGCCAAACAGAGCTTAAACATCATGATTTGATAATTTGATTTTACATGTTCCAAAAGTAACAATGCATGTTCTATTTAAAAGGACTAAAAGGAAAGACAAGTTGTTTAACCCATAAAACACAGTATAAATGTATGAAAATT
Source organism: Polypterus senegalus (assembly GCF_016835505.1). Taxonomy (NCBI): domain Eukaryota; kingdom Metazoa; phylum Chordata; class Cladistia; order Polypteriformes; family Polypteridae; genus Polypterus; species Polypterus senegalus. The sequence continues at coordinate 86,505,532 of NC_053161.1, forward strand.
TTGCAAGAATGAAAATCAGCAACTATAACATGAATTTCATTACTTGCAAGGAAAGAGTACATCTTGCTGGGGAAATGTTTAGGTTTTTCTTAGATTTAAATACATTTAATACATATTTTTTTTATCTTGCTTGTTCCGTTACTGGGTTTTGGGGAGTTTGTAGAGAAAGGAGCCAAACCTATATGGAAATCATTCCACTGCAGGGCACATTCATGCTTAGGCCCACAGTTAGTCATGTAAAACCAATTTAGGGTCCTAAAATTAAAAAAAATGAAATGCTACACACTACAAGAATAACCACAGAACTGATATCCGAAGAAACACCCCTGAACTGGCCTGGGACTAATTCAGTGCTATAGAGTTTTCATTTTATCTCCTTTTGGTACATTTTAAAAAACATCCCTTGAGTAATATGTACAAAAATAAGAAATACAGGGCGTCATTACAGAATATACCTACAACTTTTGTAAAGTGAATATTTAGAATAATTAATGTATAGCTGAATATTTAGTAAATGTGTAGTGTATGATGCTATTTGTTACAGTCTAATTTACAGCATCAATTGACACATTAGCCTCCACTTTAATAGTCTATATATCCTTCCCAACAGGGAAATGTTGGATTATCTGGGAAGCCTGGACCAAAGGTAAGGATTAATTATTTGTGATTCTACTATCGCCTATTATATTTTAATGGGAAGAGCAAATGTAGTTGTCAAGTTTATGTGCACAGAATTTTGTCATTTAGATTATTTCTGATCATCAAAATGCAAAGCAGTTGACTGAAAGCAGTGGACACCTACACGTTATAAAAGCTGTTGCAGAGAAAGAAAGGTCACTGCATTCCCTAATATTACTGTCTGATAATTCCAATACGGATTTCTAAGGATATACACGGTGTATGAATTGAATATACTTTGTCAATGTGGAACCGAATGAAATTTAACAGAAAAGGATAATATAGCTGGCTGATGTAGTTTTATGTGTATCCTCTTGTCTTTCCTATCCAGAAGTAATTTGTAGCCCATTGATTAATTTATAATTAATCCTGTTCAGGAGACCATCTTGGGCTTTAAGAAGTCAGTTAAGAAGAATGGCATTTAAAGTACAATGAAATGAGAAATCAATTGATAATTGCATTTTAATTTAAATTCCAGGGAATCCCCAGTTTTAACCATTACTTATATATTTCTCAAAAAAGGAGTAATTAATTTAGATGCCCATCTTTGCTTTTTCTCAGGGACAAGATGGAATAAAAGGAGAAAAGGGAGAGGAAGGTCAGTCAGGAGAACCTGGAGTGTCAGGCCCAAGAGGTAAAGATGTAAGTAAATCATTAAACAATGCATCTCATAGACAAGAACTATTCATCCATTAATTTATGTTTTGATTTCCTTTTAACTAAGTTATAAGTTCACAGGGAGATAAAGCCTGTTCTGGCAGCACTGGGCACAATTCAGCAATCGATCTTAGACCGGAAGCCAGCCCTTTAAAAGCAGACTTATCTATACTCATAAACACTCATGTAGGGCAAATTTAGAGTCCTTGTATAGCTTAACACATGCATTCTTAGAATGTACTAGAAAAAGTAGAGTATATTATGAAATATTCACACAGATATGGGGAGACGTCTCAAGCTCTATACACAGAATTTGCACTCAGACCTAGCTTTCTGAAACTGTAATGCAGCAGTCATGTCCAGTGTACCATCATGCTGCCTGTTGCATTAAAAACTGTATTTTAACTGTTATTATTGTTAGTGGTTGGATGAAAAATAAGATAGCATTTATTGTCTGGACTTTAGAAAATTCTGGCTGTATTGTTTACCTTTCTTTTTTTTGCACTTATTGATTTGATTAAAATCAAATAACATTCCATACAAATAAGTGAATTTTTACAAAAATAGGTTCAAAACAATTCAACCTCCACTCATGAGAAAGAGAGCTAGGCCAGCAGAGTAAAACTGTAAGAGAAAAAAAAATTAAATGCTTATTCTAAAATGTTATTGATTAGATCCTGCCAGGTTTTGAAAAAGTTTTGTACAGATCCTCTAAGTGAGAATTTGATTTTTTCCAGTTTCAAATAGTATATGACATCAATTACCCACTGAATTAAAAGGGGAGAGTTAGGATTCTTCTAGTTGAGCAAGATAATTTTACATGCCAATAGTGTAGTGAAGGCAATTACAGTTTGCTTGTCCTTCTCCACTTTAAGTCCATCTGGGAGTACACCATTAGTGGATTAGGAGGGATTGTGACACCAAGGCTGTCTGAAAGGCATTAAAGATTTTGGTCTAGAATGATGTTAATTTGGAGCATGCCCAAAACATGTGGCCCAGTGAGGCTGGAACTTGATTGCAACATTCGTAGGTTAGATCTTCCCGTGGAAACATTTTGGACAATTTTAAGCGGGACAGATGTGCTTGATATATCATTTTGAGTTGAATTATTGTATGCTTTGCACATATGGAGCTTCAGTGAATTCTGTGCATTGCTAACTTCCACTCCTTTTCTGAGATGTTGAGTGAGAGATCCCTTTCCCACTGTACTATTCGATCTTTGAAAGGGACTGAAAAATGGTTTTATATATTATGGAAATGCTGTCTGAGTCCTCAAGACTGATCTATATTTTTTTCCGGCAAAGAGGTAGGTGGGAGGTGAGGAAAATTGGGCAGGTTCTGTTTAACCAAGTTTATAATTTGATGGTAGTGAACAAAATGTGTTGCTGGAAAGTAAAATTTGAAGTGTAATTGTTTGTGGGATGCAAAGACATTGTCTATGTACAGATCACTAAGTGATTTAATCCCAAATGTTTTAGACATTAAAAACTGAGTACGTTTAAGAGAGTGGAAAAAGGTGGTTCTTAAAATACTTCCTACATTGGTTCCATATTCTGAGTGAGTGAAGCACTACTCTTCTCAAGAGATTATCTTCGATTGGCATTACCCACACTCCACTAGATTGGTTCAGATCCTACCTCTCAGGCCGCACTCAATTTGTTCAGCTTAAAACTTTCACATCCCAACCCACCATTGTTACTTCAGGTGTGCCCCAGGGCTCTGTCCTGGGGCCCCTCCTTTTCATTATTTACCTCCTTCCCCTTGGCAATATCTTTCGTAAATATAACATTAGCTTCCACTGTTATGCTGATGACACCCAGCTCTATCTCACAAGCAAACCTACTGCTTCCTTTCCACCCTCCTCACTTATTGATTGCATAGCAGAAATCAAATCCTGGATTTCTTCAAATTTTCTTAAATTAAATAGTGACACAACTGAGGTTCTCCTCATTGGTAAAAAATCAACATTATCCAAAACTGATCATTTTTCATTTGTTATTCATAATTCCTCTGTCTCCCCTTCCCCACAGGTTAAGAGTCTGGGTGTCATCCTTGACAGTATTTTATCCTTTCAGTAGCACATCAATAACATCTCCCAATCTGCATATTTCCACTTGCATAACATTAATTGTACTCGCCCCTCCCTCACTCCCTACACCATGCTATCTTTGTTCATAGCCTTGTCACTTCTCATCTGGATTATTGCAGTTCCCTTTTCTTTGGTCTTTCTCGCAAATCTCTTTATAAGCTTCAACTGGTCCAGAATTCAGCTGCCCGCGTCATTACTAGAACCCCCTCTATTCACCATATCACTCCCGTTTTGCAGCAGTTTCATTGGCTTCCAGTTCAGTTCCAAATTCAATTCAAAATTCTCCTACTAACTTTTAAGGCTATCCACAACCTTGCCCCTCCATATCTGTCTGACCTCCTCCATGTTGCCATTCCCTCTCTTACCTCTTCGTCCATCCACTTGACTGTCCCCTTTGCCCGTCTTACCACTATCGGGAGCAGAGCATTCATTTACTGTGCTCCCCAGCTTTGTAACTCACTACCATCTGAATCATTTTCACTTTTCAAATCTAAACTTAAAACTCATTTGTTTAAGACTGCTTTTTCTCTTTGATTACAATTGCTCTGTCTGATTTTAACTTTTGTATTTTACTTTTGTTTAGAATCTGTGTTTTGTCTATTGTTCGGTGTCCTTGAGTGTTTAGAAAAGCGCCTACAAATAAATAAAATGTATTATTATTATTATAACTACACAACAGTATGAAGGTTAGGGTTGTGAACCTCCAGATTCTTCAAGAATTAGGATAAAAACATTGTGGATTTGTCTCCAAGATTGTGGACTTGGATAAAGTTTTTAAAAAAAGTTTCTTTATGAATACTTAACATATTTTCAGGGTTTTTTGTTTTCTTTTTTTAATACTTTCAAATACTTAAGGTATACGTTTGTAATTAGTCTTTTTATTTACAGGCATTTTATATATGTTGAGAATATTATGCATCTTTGAATGCTGCAATTTCCTTTTTGTATGGGCATAGTCATTTTGAACATTATTATTTGGTGTTACTAAGCTTATTGCTATCATGTGACACCAGGGGAAATCATAACAGGTTACAACACTAGCAAGATGGTGTAAAGGTTGATGCCATGTACGTCCCATTGTTCAACATTCTGCACACAAAGACAAATCATTAATGGTGATAGTAGCGTATTTAAATGTTTTCAGGTTCTAGTTTTAGTAAGCATTTTGAGCTCTTCTTCCTAGATTTTCCTTGTCCTTCGGTACTGACCCTTGCTATGTTTTTGACTCACGCTGTTTGCATTTTGGGTTTTTGTACACAGATGTTTGCTGTCTTGGTTTTGAATCTTGCTTAATTTTGTTTATTTTTTCATGTACTGGTCTGTTTTTATCTTGTCATTTTGGCCTGTTTGATGGTGCAGGTTGCCTCAATGCTTCCTCTTTGTTCTTGGATGCTTCATGAACCTGACACCGTCAGTACCTTAAACAAGATGAATTTGGCAGATGAAGACAAAACACAAATTAACCAAGGGGACGGTGAAAAGTGCTCAAATGCTTTTATTAAAAATTTCAAAATTAAAGTGTTCCAAAAGGTGCAGTGCAAATTTCTAAATAAATAAATAATCCATAAAAGAAGTGACAGTAAAGGTTAAAACAATCCCAATAAATATCCATTAAAATCAGATGTTAAAACACAGGCAGGAAACTTTTTACTTTAAAAATACTAGCCTTGGTGCCCCTTTAAAACCAGCTCCTCCTTGTCTTATCCCTTCCTGGATCTTGCAGACTGAGGAGGAGTCTGTCAGCAGACGTTCCTCTGTGTTCCATGGGGAGCCACCTAGTCCTGCTTCACTCATACTGCTGCCTGTCTATCGGCTACTTCTGATACAAGCTCCCTGTCATTCCACCTCTGCCAGTCTGTCAGCTCTTCCAAGTTGAGAGCTCATTCCTGAGCATAATGGTCACTCCTGCTACTTAGCCTCTCAGCAGGAGCAACCCTTCATCCCCCTCCTGAGCACTGGCTACACACATTCCTTCCTGGGGCTTCATACCTGTCCATCTGCTTCCTTTCCTCGCAATGGCTCTGTGTCATACTCCTGCCTCTCTTCTTCTCACTTTAACCTCCATCAGTTGTTCTTCTTTTCATCTTTCCCTTTTTTTGATTCTCCCCTCCTCGTATTTGCGCTTCTCTTTTTAAAACAGGGGTGTGGCACAGCTGTGGCAATCAGCAACTCCCAGCGTCAGTTAGGGTTGTGCGCGATCCTGCAGGGCCATCTGCTCCCACCTCGTGCATAGGAACCACTCTCGCCATGCTACCACACCCCCACCTGAAGATGCAAGTCTGGTGATTATTTAAAACGCCAATCAGCCGCGGATCTTACTTTACCACAGCCTGCCCTTTTCACCATTTGATAGAACAATTTATTGATTTTTTCCTTTGTTTATTAAGAATTTAAATTGAAATTAAAGTCAAGCCAAAGTATCCTCTTCCTTTGCACCTGCATTTACAGCAGACGCACCTACACCTACTTAACCTGCCTACAATTGTATACATGTCTAGAATCTTTTCTGAAAACTTTATAAACTTTTACTGACTACTCAATTTGGAGTAATTCTTTTTGCTGTGAATTATGTTTAGCCTCTCAAAACTTGGCACCCACTGTTTATGCTTTGTTACAAAAATCCAGTTATGCACAGAGCAGACAACAGCAGCTAAGGCACTCACTTACATATGCATGTTTTTTTTTATTAATCAGACAGGTATTATTGTGATTTTTGGACAGATGAATTACTTACACTGGAAGAAGGACTGGGAAATGGAAATTGTTTTGAAGGGCTAGAAAAAGAATAGCATAAAATAAAGAAGAGTCTATTTCCAGAAGCAAGATAGAAAAAAATTATCATCAATCCACAAAATGTATTCCAAAATTCATTGGTCAAAAATGTGGATGCTTGAAACAGTGCGGCATCAAAAAAAAATGAGGCAGATGTAATGTAAAACATCAGAACAAAAACTGATCATGTGGTAGAAAGGGTGCTTTGTTACTAGCAAGAATATGTCCACAGGCCATGCCAAAACTCAAAATAACGGTGCCTGTTAAGCAAATGAGTAAAAAGATACCTCAAAAAGGGTACTGCTGTGTGAAAAAAACAACTAGCAGTGAGAGATGAAGGAATCAGCAGAAGAGATGTAGTTGAGGGGCAAGCAAAGTTCATAACTAGAGAAACATGAACCAGTCATCAAAACTTTTAAATGAGAACAAAAACTTTAAGTAAAAAACATGTGCAAAAAATCTTCAAATCAGGAGACCAAAAAAGGTATCTTTTACAAATGTGCAGATAGGCTTTATATAACCACAATCTCAGAAAGTAAAAGGTCATCAGTAAAAGGTTATCCTGTCACCCTGATGATGTCACCCACTCACTGTGACAATTCTGAATTGCTTCAGAAGCAACAAATGAACAAATGGTGCCACCCAAAAACAAACCAGGGAAACGATGCAATTTATTTTGTTAACATCTTCAGTAAATGCACTGATAAAAAACAATAATCAAAAAACCCATATCGGTGATAGAAATTAAAAGACTAACCTTTTAAAGGACCTGTAGAAATGAAATATGAAACATCATTAAAAAAAATTGTTACGGTCATGATAACTAAAATAGACTAACTTTCTGCTTGCAACAGATATATAGGCATATCTCACAAGTTTTCTCATAGTTCAGTCAATAAGTACTTTACTTTCACATGCCCAATTAGCTCTCTTCAATTACTGGAGTTATGATCTGTGGGTATGTTTTTTTTTCTATTCCCCAAGGGATGACTCCATAATAGCTATTACCTGAGGCTACTTTCTCAATACAGCACCCTCTTTATCTTTTTTAATTTATCACTGTCACAGTTACATATCCACACCAAAGAAGCATCTACCTACATCTTCATAAATCCTATCACAGGTATATACAGTATGCGTAACAACCGCCTTTACTGACCTTATCATGGGTCAGCCCATGTACTGATAGGTGCTATATCTTGAGGGTGGCTTCACTTTTACCTAAACCACATGCTCCCTGGCTTCTTGTATACCTGCAAAGCATGCTGCTTACCCAGAGATAGTTTTTCACACATACATTCAAATGGTGGTTAAATGTGGGCATGGAAGAGGAAATGAAGCTCTAACTTGGAAAAGTGTGAATTTGCTGCAGTGCCATAAAAGCAGGAAATAAATTATCCATCCATCCTCTTCCGCTTATCCGGGGTCGGGTCACGGGGGCAGCAGCTTAAGCAGAGAGGCCCAGACTTCCCTCTCCCTGGCCACTTCTTCCAGCTCTTCCGGGAGAATCCCAAGGCATTCCCAGGCCAGCCGGGAGACATAGTCCCTCCAGCGTGTCCTGGGTCTTCCCCGGGGCCTCCTCCCGGTTGGACATGCCCGGAACACCTCACCAGGGAGGCGTCCAGGAGGCATCCTGATCAGATGCCCGAGCCACCTCATCTGACTCCTCCGATGCGGAGGAGTAGCGGCTCTACTCTGAGGATGACTGAGCTTCTCAATCTATCTAAAAGGGAAAGCCCAGACACCCTGCGGAGGAAACTCATTTCATCTGCTTGTATTCACGATCTCGTTCTTTCGGTCACTACCCATAGCTCATGACCAAAGGTGAGGGCAGGAACATAGATCGACTGGTAAATTGAGAGCTTTGCCTTACGGCTCAGCTCTTTTTTCACCACAACAGACCGATGCAGAGCCCACATCACTGCGGATGCCACACCGATCTGCCTGTCTATCTCACGGTCCATTCTTCCCTCACTCGTGAACAAGACCCCGAGATACTTGAACTCCTCCATGGTGCAGGATCTCTCCCCCAACCATGAAAGGGCACTCCACCCTTTTCCGGCTGAGGACCATGGTCTCGGACTGGCTCTTGGGAAATAAATGAAAACCTCTAAAAATCTCTGCAAAGCTCATTAACAGTAACCACAACAAATTGTTAAGCAGATACATTGGAGATGAAAATTAATACAAAGGCTTCTCTGCTAAGACCTAGTCCTTACAGAGTGTGTGTTGCCCTGCTGGTTGTGGTGAACGTGGACAGATAGCTTTACCTACCAACAAAGTCAAAGTCAAATCAGTATACTTTAATGTAGGTTTCTGGCAAGAAGTCATAAAAAGTATCAGGATGTGATAACCATTGACAACTTGAAGGTAAGATGATGATAATCACCTTAACCTAAAATACAATAAATCAGGAGGCAAAGCTAAGACTAAAGCAGCCAGTAGCAAAGAGGGATCTATAGACATACCATATGTATCAAATTAAAAAGAGGGGGGAGTAGGAAAACTGACAAATAACAATATTAGCACAGACAACTATAGAAGCACATTTACAATATATTCCAATATATGAGGTCAAAAGATTGAAATAATGAGGCTCCAGCTGTAAGAGATTTAACTAGTAACTCCACGGATTCCAAATATTGGATTGACAACAATATTACACATGAGCTCATAGTCATTGTTTTTTTTTGGTACCCTGGCTAAAATAACTAAATATATATAGGTACAGTATAGGTATATATACCTACATTCACATCTTCAACCATGTCCAAAATGCCAATTTGAGTTCCAATAATTAGTTCTAAAAGTTTTGGAATCAATAAAATGACAACGGTGCCCAAATTTATGCACCTGCCTGATTTTGTTTGAACAATTATTGCACACTTTCTGTAAATCCAATAAACTTCATTTCACTTCTCAAATATCACTGTGTGTGTCTCCTATATGATATATTTAACTGACATTTTTTATCGTAACAACCAACAATTTATACAGGAAAATAATGACTATTAACAAGGTTGCCCAAACTTTTGCATCCCACTGTAGTTACACACAAACCTCGGTTTAGATGTTGAGTCTTTTTTGCAAGTGTGTTGATATGCATTGTTGTTTTACTTAAAGATGTTATGAACATCTAAACTTCACCATGTTTATTAATCCACTAAAGCTGGTATTTCATATTAAACCTTCTGAAACTTAGTCATACTGAGCATTTATTCCATCACTGTTGGTACATAAGTACACTGTGCAGAAGCAAGATGTGTCTATGTGTCTTTGGTAACTAGCACATGTTTCCTTGAAGTGGATTTCTTTTTTTTTTATTAGAATGGTGGTATGACCATTGCTATCTGATCTGTAGCTGGTAAATAATGTTCTTTGTTTATTTGCTTAATTTAATTTTTCTTTCAATGGGAAAATTTTACACATTTCTTGCTCCCTGGCATATATAACACTTCTTTTCTCTGCATTTTCATATTTATTCACTTCTCTAATAGGCTGTAACTCAAAATCAAAACATTTTAATATTCAGCACTCTATCTACTGTACAATTTACTACTAAAAAAAGTAGTTTGTCATTCAACATATTTAACATCATCAGAATTCTTATGTAGCTTGGTGTGGCATATGAATATCCAATTGTTTCTTAATAGTCATATTAAAAATTACTGTTTATGGAAGAGTTTAATTCATTTACATATTCAAATTGGATTTGTCAGTAAGCTTGATGATTCCTTATTCATGTAGCTCTGTTTTCACTGTTCCTTAGAAACCAGAAGCCTCTGTTTACAAATTGAAATGATTCAGTTATTACTCATCGTTGGTTCATCTTTCCCTTTCTTTTTGTATTATGCAAATCTGGAATATCTGCCTATTCTTTCAGTTTCGGCACAGTAGCTGCAGACATTTTAAAATGTACCTCTTACATAATTAAACATCTGGGTGTCTAAAATGTACATAGAGACAATCATAAAGTATTTACTGAATAGCTAGTCTTCCTAAATTGGTGGATGCCAACCCTTTTTTCAAGCCTACTTTTTTTTATTATGGCAGCTTCAATATAACAAATCAATAACTAGCCCATGATGTGACATGATTGAGCTCATACTAGAGTCAAGAAGTACTAGACTAAATTAACTTGTGTTTCTTTAACCTGTACTATTAAACCAAAATATCTGAAGTGCAAACTCCTAGAAATAACAGGGTTGGGAACCGAACCTAGATCTGTGAAGTAAGATGCCAGCAAACTCGTATTCAAACAGATTCTTTCAGTTAATGTAAAATGCACCTATCTCGCATATGAGAAGAAACCGGAAAGCCTAGAGAGAAAACCCATACAGACAGCAACATATGTACAGTCTCATCACTTACAGTTCTCTTGCTCAGAAAAGTAGTCCTTTTAAATGGCAATCCAAATGTTTGTGTCTTCTGTTGTTGAATATCGGAGAAGGAAGAGTTTATGATGATTTTTTAGTGAGTTAAAAATAAACCAGGAGGAGAAAGGCACAAAAGTGTATGTGTGAGTAAATGTGAGTGTGAATTGTATTGCTTTGTGCCCTTTACTAAACTACTATCCAATGTACAGGTGGTTTGATCCATATGTTACCATTTTTAAGGGCAGGTTGAATAATCCCTTATATATAGTGAGACTAAAAAGCCAGGAGGAGTAACAAGGGCAGAAAAAACGCATGGTTAACAAAGCATACAAGGGTCAAAGAGACATGCAGAAGAGAAATATTTCAATAAAACCAAGGAGCAAAACCCAGCTTTAAGAATGATGACACCCAAACAGTAATCTTAATGGAGGCAATAAAAATGTAAAAAATATATCACCAATTGGGCCACCATCAATACAATATGTCATTTAATTTTTAATGGTGTTTTAGAAATAAGTAGATGTTTTGTTAGTAACTGCTGCAAAAGACCAGTACAGTACTATCAAAACAATCTGCTGAGCCTAAATCTAAAAATGTAAGTGAATCAATACCCTGAACTCAGACTTGCACCATGAAACAACTCTTGAACAGGAATCTATACTAATAAAAGGCAAAGCCCTCACTGACTCACTGACTCACTCACTCACTGACTCAATTCTCACCAATCACCAATTCTCCAAGTTCCCGTGTAGGTAGAAGGCTGAAATTTGGCAGGCTCATTCCTTACAGCTTCCTTACAAAAGTTGGGCAGGTTTCATTTCAAAATTCTACGCGTAATGGTAACTGGAAGCTATTTTTCTCCATTTACTGTAATGGAGATGAGCTCGAAAGCCGTGGGGGGCGGAGTTTCGTGTGACATCATCACGCCTCCTACATAATCACGTGAACTGACTATCAACGCAGTACGTAGAAAACCAGGAAGAGCTCCCAAAAGCGCTGAAGAAAACATGCATTATATAATTGAGAAGGCAGCGAAACAATAAGAACTGAGTGAGTGACATATACAACCATATTCATGAGTGCTGCTACTTCGGAAACAAAGCACGGTGTAAACCTAAAGTTTAAATTAAGTTCATAGACAGGCTGCTGCTGGCGTTTGTCATGCCCACGGGTAATGCGAGATACAAGTTTAATGAGAGGACGCAGGATATGAACGAGAGTTTTGATCACTTTGTAACTAAGTTAAAATTGCAGGTGAAGGGCTGTGCTTATGCAAATTCCGAGAGACTGTGTTTGTGGGGGATTGACAGTTAAGGTGGGTGGGGGAGTCACGTCATCATCTCCCCTCCCATTCACCTCATTTCGCTGTGAGCTGAGCTCTGCAGCTAACGCCGTCTTGAGGAACCAACTTTGTGATGCTGCTACCAAATACTCACAGAAAAATCCACAAGTTAATACACACGCTGTCTCTAGAGTTTCTCCACACTGAATCCTCCAGGCACTACTTACAAAAGGTTACATTGACAATCGTGTTTTGTTATTTTTAAAATGTTTCCTTTTGTTAGCACAAGCACAGCTGAGAAGCTTCGATGCATGTGCTCTATAACGCGTTAAAAAATAATGCATTTAATCACACTTTGCATTCCAAACAAAGGGGAACTTCTATCAATGCATGATTTCATTGATCAGCGCTTCCCGATTCATTTTACCCTTGCACCCCCTTGGTTTGAGAAGAAGTATGAAAAAATATGAGGTTAACACAGAAAACAGATCACCAATTGAAGCTTTATGAATAATCGATTCGCCATCAATAATTGTTTTGGTAAAGCCATACTCAGTGTAATCCTCCTTCCATTTTATAATTTTTCCGCCACTAGCCATGATTAAATGAACAGTAAAAAAGTAAGAGCGAAGCGAGGGTGACTTATTCAGGCAGGCAGGCGTCAGCTCAATAGCTCGAATTTGGATATAAGTAGGTTCTATTTAGTCACCAGAAATATATTTGGTAGGAATGGAAGTTGAATTTAGTCTTTAAATTTCTATGGTAGAGAAAAAGTTATGTAATGATGACTAAATTTAACTATATGAAGTCAAAACTTGTATACAGTATATAAAGTCATTCCCGAATATATAAAGTCAAAACTTGATTATATTAAGTCAGCGCTGGAATATATAAAGTCAAAACTTGAATATATAAAGTCAGCGTCGGAATATATAAAGTAAGCGCTGGAATATCCATCCATTTCCCAACCTGTTCAATCCGACCACAGGGTCACGGAGGTCTGCTGGAGACAATCCCAGCCAACACTGGGCGCAAGACAGGAACCAGTCCTGGGCAGGGCACACGCATCATTTTCAAAACATTAACAGAACAGTGTTTTTTTAATTTATTTTTCTGAATACGTTTTTATTAACATAGTTCAGTTCAGAGTCGTTTCAATCAATATATTTTGACTTTGACTTTATATATTCAGGAATGAGTTTATATACCCCGATGTTGACTTTATATAATCAGGAATGACTTTATAAATTCCGACGCTGACTTTATATATTCAAGTTTTGACTTTATATATTCCAGCGCTGACTTTATATATTCATGTTTTGACTTTATATATTCCGACGCCGACTTTATATATTCAGAAAATCAATGTATTTGTCTGTTTGGCACCCCATAGTATATGTGTGTGTGTATATATGTACACATATATATATATATATATATGCCAGCAACACTCATGACAATGACAAAACAATTATATTGTCAATCATGTTACGTTATTATTAAAATGTTTCCTTTTCTTTTTACTTCTCCGCTGCCAAGCTGGTATTTTGCTATATATATATATATATATATAGATATATATATATATATATACTGTAGATATATATATATATATATATATAGATATGACAGCAACACTCATATCAATGACAAAACAATTACATTAACAATCATATTACGTTATTTTTAAAATTTTTCCTTTTCTTTTTCATAACTTCTTTAACACACTACTTCTCCGCTGCGAAGCGCGGGTGTTTTGCTAGTTGATGATAATTCTACACCCTATCAACCCCAGCATGAGACAGGCACTTCTGAATCCCTGAAGCTTAGAGCATATATTTGATTGGTCCTGCCTTATCTTTCTTGTTTTATCTTGGTAGAGTAATATATATATTGCTCTACTTTCCCCTATTGTATTATTAATATGCAGCCTTAGAATGCCTAATCTCACAGACTTACCACTGTTTATAATGTATTATTGTATATAACTTATCCCCACCTATATCTATATATATATATCTATAACCTCAGGCAATTAGATGTAGTAAAAAGACAAGCAGGAGTTAAGTTACACATAAAATAATGTATTACTGATAATATTCATAAATAATAACAAAATGCAAAGCACATTTGAATATTGGCAACTATACAACCTGATGAAATGGTGATGTGTAACTCAGGCAGCACACAGACTTGTAGTTACTTAAAATGTCTCTAGTTAAGGCATCATTGGTGCTCAGCTTTCTTCAGAACAGGCCTCAAGCCTGTTTAGTATGTCTGCTGAGCTGTGCTCATCATTGTGCTGTTCTTGTCAGTTCATGGTGTGATGGTCTTCATCAGTTGTTAACAAGAGATACTTCTTCATCATATGTTGGTTAGCAAGCAAGAGAGCTTCTTTCAGATGTTAGTAAGAGAGACAGAGTGAGATAAAGCAAGCAAATTTATGGGTTTCTGTCCAACCCCTGCAGCCAATAGGACATTGTGGTACTTAAAGGCCTCTGAGATAAGCCAATTCCAAACAGCCATACCTCAGACCAATGGGGGAATTGAATATCTTAACATCTGCCACCTCCAAACCATATGTTAAACATTCTGGCTTCCTTGCGGGGGGTTGAAAGACTTTAGCAGAGAAATACTCGCCAAACTGGTTTAAGACACATTCTCTCCCAATTGGAAAAATAACAAAGGCTTAGTCGTAAAAGGGATGGGGGGGCGTGGGGGGCTGGACCAGGAATGGTGGTTGTTGGGTAAACACTAAATTACATTACTTTGCCTAAATTACAAATAAAGACATACAAAATATTTATCAAGTTATATGCAAAATCTTACATCACAACACTTTAAAGTTAATTCCAGTTTTACCAATTTGTATCAGAGTAGGTAATTCTTTTTAAGAAGAGGAAGGTTTGGAAAAGATATCACAAAAGATTTGATTTTACATTTTTCTACTATGTGCTAATAGGTTCAAGTACCTATTTTAACAGCAAGATCCATTACTTCATCCAGTGAATCATTGCTGGCTAAATTATCCATTAGCTCTTCAGACAGTCCACTTCTAAGTAATGTTACCAAAGTGGAATCTGCTTTGTGTTAGGTTCCTCCCTGGCTTAGATCTGAATGTCTTGTTTGTTGTTTCTCCAGGTTTAAGTGTCGAACTGTTCTTGCATTGGATGTAATGGTCTATTAAGGGATGCTCATTACTACTGTGTGCTGACATTTTTTTATGCTTGCAGTGATGGTGATGAATATCATGAGGTCTGGGTCACATGACCAAAAACTGCTGATCAAGCCACAACCAAGACCATCATCAAAATGAAAATGTTAAATGAGTTTGTTAGCTCAACAGACGGAGAGTTTCACAAAATTAACTTATGTCAGTGCTGACCAGAATGGGATATGTCATCAATTCTGAATGCATCTACAGTTGTAATTGACTTAAAATAGAGCCAGCAAACAGTCACCAGAGACATACTGTCATATTTGGCATTTAATTAAAATGTAATTTAAATAGTAATGCAAAATGTCTTGAGACTTTTACTAAAGAAAAATGCAAGTATATAGTATATTTTGTTCAGTCTGTGTGTTTATACATCTGAAATGTAAGAAGCATATTATGCAATAGTAGGTCCCCATTAAAAAACAGACAGCTACCCTGCCATCCCCATTATTTTAATAATTTTCTCATATGCCACAACTTCGTTCTTTTGTTTTTTATATTTGGAACTTAACAAAAAGTATACTTCTAACAGATACATCTCAGTTTCATCTTTATTGTGCATATTTACATAGTGTTTGTCATTCATGGTACTATATTCCTCTTTTACTACACCAAATAAAGAAGATGATTAATAGATTTTTACTTTTTAACTCCATCCAGAAAAATAATTATTTAAAAAAATACAATTGATCAGAGGTTACTTCTGATATATTTTTCAGGGAGATCCTGGAGTGAAGGGGGAACCAGGAGCAAGTGTGAGTATAATTTCTGAAGTAACTTTAATGCTGCAGCACATAATGTATTACTTATAACACAATTCAAATTTAAATATAGTTCATTTAATTTATTTTTCAATTTTTTTCGTAAGGGTGAGCCAGGTCCTACGGGGGATCCAGGAGAGAGAGGAACAAGGGTAGATTAACATTTTTTGAAAACTAACAATCTTTGCTTTCTGTTTTTTTCTTAATTTCCTTGTTAAAACCTTTTGTTCTCTCATTGTATTGCATGGAGTAGAGACCAATGGAAAGTGTGTTTCATCTTAGGGTCCAAAACCGGCAAAAATTCGCTGTAACAGTCTGGGTTCTTTTGCAGCAAAATGATAGTTAATGGCATACATATATATGATGAAAGTAAAATTTTATTTAATGGTATAGATATTATACTTTTATAGGGATTAGTAGAAACATTTCTGACTTGATTCTAACATATTGCTTAATGAATTGCTCTATAGAATAATATTAATTACCAAAATCCCAAGTAGAATTTCTATTTGTGGTTTGGTAACTGTCTCATAAGCTCTACTCTCAAATATCATTTAACCTAACATGCATATCTTTGGGAATGTGAGAGGAAAATTGAAGTAACTAGAGAAAAACAGCACAAATACAGGGAGAATATGCACACTTCACAAATGCAAGGTCCAGACATGGAATATAAATTCAGGATGCCTTGAATCAGTGGCAGTAATTACCGCACCAGTCAAAGGAGAAAGCTCACTGTTTTGACTTACCTGTACTAGTGACTTCACTTCTTTATTCTACATCTCAGTGTCACAGTACCCATCATAAAAGTACAATTTAAAGTCCTAGTATCATCACATATGTGGGATATGTGATGATACTAAGACTTTAAATGGTACTTTTCAAAATTAAATTATTTTTCAAATTACAAAAATAAGCACAGTTCCCCTTGGCAAATGTCCAGTCATGACCAAGAGGCTGTAGAATTGTTTTACCTAAGTCAGTGATCACTACATTAGATGTAATCAAAATGTTTGTGACTGCCTCTATAAGTTTAATTTCAGTTTTATGGTGAGATGCATCTTATTGCAGGTGATCAGTGCCGATTAACTTCTAGATCATTTTGTTACATACGGGTGATCTGAACAAGTTTGACTGAGATGCTTTGTGAGTTTTTATTTTTCAAAAATAATTCATTTTAAGGTATTATATCTGAATTAGGAAATCTTGAAATTTTGACTGCTTCAACATTGACAGTGGTTTCAGGACACAATGATTCAATGCATTTAGGCAGTACTCTGGAAGAACAAAATATATTTAACTAATAAAAGATAACCATTAGCCAGACAAAATATATTTGTATCTTAAAAAACTGGTACAGCAGTCCCCACAGAGCAGAAGCTTCCATCAAGTTTCAAAATCATTATCATATTAATTGCATTTATTTTGGGCTGGACAAATAACTCATGAATTGCTTTGCTGAGTAGCATTCAAGGGAAGGACAACCCAGCATCAGCCTTATTCAAACAATTAGGCTGCTGTAATTAAACTTAACAAAATTCTCCTTAACTAAGTTGGTGTTTCAAGCATTCATTGCTACATACCTTTCACGATTATTGCAACAGCTTCCTTCTTAGGTGAGGCATTTTAGGAAAACATGTCTGATTATTGGTGTCGTTTCCCTTTCTTCAAGAGAAAGGTTCTTGTAAAATTTCATCTCCTATTAGCCACATGTGCTACAATTTACTATAAACATCAGGCGAATAAACTAAAATGAAAAGAGAGATACTTATTTGTACATACCGTATGTGCTATAGTTGTTGCTGAGCTATATTTCGCTCAAGTATTATTGGTTTCTTGTATCATGTTGTTTTTGTTCCACATTTTAGGATTCATATACATACAAAACTGTTGAATAATATAATATTTTGAGGTTATGTAGGATTCTTAATGAATTGAGCAAAAGCTTTCTTATGACAAGTTCTGCCAATACTGTAGCCATGATACAGACATTTCTCATCCACAGTCACATTGCTTGCTGTTCTAATTATGTGTTGTTTTTTTAGCTTTATTTAAAGTGCAGTTTAACAAAAACCCTGATCTGACAAAAAGACAGTACACTTTCGAAAACAAGTACATAGAAAATATGTACAATACGCCAGCTGAGTTTCAACTTGTTCAGTTTGTGCAAAATCATACATAAATGATTTTAGTAAGAATATAAATCACAAGCTAATTAAATGTGAATATAATACTAAGCTAGATATAATCACAGGTAATCTAGAATCAGCCAAACCATTACACATGGACAGAATTCAGGCATATAAGATCACATTAAAAGCGAAAAAGTTGTGAAATGATTTGTCTTGATTTCAGTCTTTACATTAACAAATGTTGACATTTTAATGGGTGTGTGGACTTTATAACCTGTTTTATATATTCTGAAAATGTGTGTGTGTGTGTTAAACATCATGCAATATCTTGCCATGCATCTGAACCCTTAATTGCATTTTGTGGAAACAGTGTCAAGCTATTCAAATTACAAAAATTAAAAAAAAAAAAAAACTCTTGCTGGCACCAAGTCATGTTTTTTCTAAAGAGTAACAAAGTCTAAGAAAATTGAACATTTTTGTCTCACATATATAATACATACAACTTTTTCTTTGTAGGGTCCTTTGGGACTTCCTGGAAGACCTGGAGACCCTGGCATTAAGGGAGATGCTGGCATTTCTGGAGAACCTGTAATTATGGATGACAGTTTACTATTAAGTTGTGATATAATAATATAGCATTCCATTCTAAAATCCACTATGTCAAGTTCATCTAACATGCATGTCACTGCCATGTGGGAGTGTAACTGAGGGTCTCCTCTTGTTGGCAAAACATTTTTTTTATTCTGTTTGGAGTGTCAAGAAAATACTTATATAGAAAAGGAGACAATGTTCAAATTCCATACAGCCAACAACCAGGAGTGGAAATTCAAAACCAGGATGCTAGAGTCCAGTGCTAACAATGAACTTTAGTGAAACAAAATATAATAGTATTGTAGGTGTGAAAAATTATTTTAAAAAAATTCAGTTAATTATTCCAAATAGTATATCATACTCAGTATTGGTTACTGGTAGCATGGAAAGCCCTGTGCATTTTCTCTAGGACACTGATTGATATGTCTGTTTGTATGTTTTATTCTTTATAAATATCCTTCATTACTATGGAATGTGCAATAAACTGCATTTAGTATAAATTATTTTAATATAAAGGGTAACGTTGTGCTTTACATATATTGCTGAGTATCAGGATGTCAAAAAAGTTATCTCTTATTTTGTAAAGTAGTACAAAATGTAAAAACTGCATTAAAAGTGACATAGTAAGCACAATAAAATAAAGTCAACATTTCTATTAAAACATTAATGGAGAATGTTTAAAATCCTAGGCTTTCTCATAAAACCAAAAGCTGTCAACAAATTTTTTTTTTTTAATACCTTAGTTACTACAGGATGACCAAATAATGTAACTGAATCTATCTTTCGGTGTTCGTCACTTTTGGCATACACCACTGGCCCATTAGCATACTGTAGTTTGAGGCAGCCAGGATATTCAACTTGCTTAATGCCATGTTGTTGCTGGATTTTCAAATGCTGTCATATTATTGATAGTACATTTTATGTATTTAGAATTGCAAACTGGATATTTGTTTTTGTATATGCTGTTGTGTTTACACAATACATCTAAAATGTGTGCCATCATTTTTATTGAAGTTAATATTTGATGTGACTTGCATTATTTCCTCACAGGGGTCAGAAGGGAAGAAAGGCGAAAAAGGAGAACCTGTAAGTATTGAATATGTTTCTCTTTTAAAATCATTTACAAAAACGTAGTTCAAGCTTTTTTTGAATCACAGACAAATAAATCTATACTAATAAAAGGCAAAGCCCTCACTCACTCACTGACTCACTCACTAATTCTCCAACTTCCCGTGTGGGTGGAAGGCTGAAATTTGGCAGGTTCATTCCTTACAGCTTCCTTACAAAAGTTGGGCAGGTTTTATATCGAAATTCTACGCGTAATGGTCATAACTGGAAGCAGTTTTCTCCATTTACTGTAATGGAGATGAGCTTCAACGCCGTGGGGGCGGAGTTTCGTGTGACATCATCACGCCTCCCACGTAATCACGCAGTACATAGAAAACCAGGAAGACCTCAAAAAGCGCCAAGAAAACATGCATTATATAATTGAGAAGGCAGCTAAACAATAAGAAGCGAAGCGAGTGACATATACAACCATATTCATGAGTTCTGCTACTGAAACAAAGCACATGTAAACCTACACTTTAAATTAAGTTCATAGACAGGCTACGCTGGCGCTTGTAATTTAGTGCCTGCCCATATAAGGCCGTCCGTCAGCGCAATCCAATAGCAAACTGCCACGGGTAAATATTCACGGGTGAAGGACTGTGCTTATGGAGAGGAAGATGAAATGGTCAGGGTGGTGTTTGACACAAACTCAGCGAAACTGCAAGAGAAAGTTTTAAGTGCCAGGACTAAGGTAACATTAAATACAGCCATGGACATAGCACGAGATGGCACCAGCACAGCTGGGAACCTTCGATGCATGTACACCGAGTGGCTCACGGAACTGACGAGTGCACAGATAAAAGGCAACAGTTCCAAAGAGCTGAACAAAACCAATTACACAATTGAAAAGGCAGCAAAAATATGAAGCGCCTCATACATACAAGCATATTCATAAATCCAACTACTGCGGAAACAAAGCACACGGTGGAAAAAGTCAATGTCCCACTAAAGGAAGACAGTGTAAAAACCCGTGCATGCAGTGTGTCAGGTCTCAGATAAAGAAGAAGACGAGCTGTTTATTGATGCAGTAAGAAACGAATCGATGAATGAAACCTGTCATCTTTACAACGATTGACAAACACGGAATGTAACTTGAACACAACACATCCTACAAATACGAACCTGATTGAAAGAAATAATGATAATCAAATCCTTGATGACCGCAACACTCAGTAACACTCACAAAACAAATACTGTATATTGACAGTCATGTTACGCTATTTTTAAAATGTTCCCTTTTCTTTTCTAGCTTTTTAACACACTACGCTCACGCTGATACGCTGGTATATATATATGTATATATATATAACCCGATCTACATACTCGAATAATGGATACTTTATTCGCCATCAATGATTGTTTTGGTAAAGCCATACTCAGTGTATTCATTAGATGAACGGTAAAAAGTAAGGGCGAGGGGAGGATGACTTATTGAGGCATGCAGGCTGTAGTGCGCGTCAACTTTATCTGAATTGCGCGATCACATTTGAAAACATATATCTTTTCAAGTTCTATTTAGTCCATATGTGTCAAACTCAAGGGCGGGCCACATCCGCCCGGCGTAATTATATCCGCTCGAGATCATTTTATATACTGTATTATTGTTATTAAAGCCCGGTATATGAAGCGCTGGTAACACAATAAACTACAGATCCCATAATGCAACGCTAGCTCACACGATGCTGAAGAGAAAAGTTGATTCTGAAAATAGAGCCTTTAAAAACCGATGGGAGGCTGAGTATATGTTTACTGAACCCGTGTGTCTCATTTGTGGAGCTATTGTGGCTGTAATTACAGAATTTAATCTAAGACGGCACTATAAAACAAAACATCAGGGTAACCTGAAAGACCTGAATGCAGTGCAGAAGATACAGAAAGCAGAAGAATTAAATAAGAATCTGATACTTCAGCGGACGTTTTACCCGTGCACAATCACAAAGTGATTTCAATTGAGGCTGCTTTTATTGGAGACACAACCACTTGCCCCACTTTCCCTGTTACCAAGTAATGTTAAACCAAGTCGTCACTACGGTGTTCCCAAATACGCACTTTGCTGATAAACTGAGCGCCCTGAGTTTGCACGGCGCTTTGGTGACTTTGAAGAACAAAAAAAGTCCGTCTACATGCGGCTCGAACCTCGTGCATGTTTGGTAGCACATATCTGTGTGAGAAGCTCTTCTCAGTGATAAAGAATAACAAAACAGCACACAGGAGTCGCCTCACTGATGAGCACCTGCAATCCATCCTGAGAATCTCCACAACACAGAACCTCACACCAAACAGAAACGAACTTGTGGCCAAAAAGATGCCAGGCGTCCAGCTCTAAAATGACATATGAGCAAAGACAACTGAATGATTTGATTTGTTATTGCTGAAAGGAACACATTTTATTTATATTTCCAGGTTTTGTTATGCAGCATGTTCATATTTGTATAATTTTGACAGGATATATTTTTATGGAGAGCAAAATCTTTTGGGATATTTAAAATCTAAGTTTATTTTTTATAAAATATAAAATTACAAAAGAGTAAAGAAATTTGAATGTTTGTTCTTTTAATGTTTACTTTATTTCTAACTTGTATAATTTAGACAGGATATATTTTTATGGAGAGCAAAATATTATAAGTTGTTTAAGGTTTGAGTTGATTTATTCAGGAATAATATTCCTGTCTGTTTTACCATTCCTACCAAAGATATTTCTGTCGACTAAATAAAAATTCCTTCTATTTAAAATTTAAATAGAACTTGAACAAATACGATAGTTCATAATATCCACGCAGACTTGCACGTAAGAGCGGTGTCATCCGTTTTAACAAACAGCGTATTGCACTGATACGAAATAGCTGTGTGTGTATATATGTAGATATGTATGTATATGTATATATATGTTTATATATGTGTGTGTGTATGTATATATATATATATGTATTTGTGTGTATATATGTGTGTGTATGTATGTATGTGTGTATATAGATGTGTATATGTATAGATATGTATATATATATGTTTGTGTGTGTGTGTAAATATATATATATATATTTATATTTATATATATATATATATATATATATATATATGACAGCAACACTCATCACTCACAACAGTGACAAAACAATTACGTTGACAATCATGTTACGTTATTTTCAAAATGTTTCCTTTTCTTTTTCATTGCTTCTTTAACACACTACTTCTCCGCTGCGAAGCGCGGGTATTTTGCTAGTGTAATTATAATCAATAACAAACTAAAACTTGAGTTACTTGCGGTAAACATTTAGTGTGACACACAGTCTTATCAAAATTAAAAAAACAATCATTCTGAGCATTTAATTTCATAAATTTTATGGTTTGTAGAAAGTGGACTTGTTTCTGTGTATTTCTTAAGCTTTTTATTTTGCTCTAAAATATTCAACCTGTGTCATAATTTTAGCAAATTAGCTTGATGATTACATGTTTCTGTAGCAAAAGTTTATAAGATGTGTACAAAAACTATTGCATTTGCTACCTATAATTCAGTAATTGAAATGGGGTTATCTACATAAGTACTGTACTCAAAAGAAATCTAATTTAGGAAATTTAACGTAAATATTAATTAAATAATTTACTTTTTTATGTTATTTTTGGGGTGGCACAATGGAGCAGTGTTTAGCGCTGCTGTCTCACAGTTAGGAGACCTGGGTTCGCTTCCCCGGTCCTCCCTGTGTGGAGTTTTCATGTTCTCCCCGTGTCTGCGTGGGTTTCCTCTGGGTGCTCCGGTTTCCTCCCACAGTCCAAAGACATGCAGGTTAGGTGCATTGGCGATCCTAAATTGTCCCTAATGTGTGCTTGGTGTGTGTGTGCGCACCTGCGGTGGGCTGGCACTCTGCTCGGGGTTTGTTTCCTGCCTTGCACCCTGTGTTGGCTGGGATTGGCTCCAGCAGACCCCTATGACCGTGTAGTTAGGATATTGTGGGTTGGATAATGAATGGATGGATGTTATTTTTGTTTTTCTTTACAGGGACTTCCTGGGCCCCCTGGAACTTCCTCTGTAAGTGTCAATATTATATTAAAAAACAATTTAAGTATAGTATTATAAGTATCATTGGGAATGGCTAATATTATCCAAATATTAATGAACACATTTTGTAGAAAGCAGAAAAAGTAAAATATTTTTTAAAATAAATATATGCCAAGTAGACATTATTGATATTTTTATTAGCAAAGAAAAGGCTATTATTTTAAAATACATTTATTTGTATGTAACACAATTTCATTTGTCAAGCTATGCATGTACTGCTTATTTCTAGCTATATTCACATTAAAATATAATGTTCAAGAAAGGACAAACACTGAACAATAACATACAAATGCAATATATCCATATACAAAAGAGACCATTTATCACATTACGGTTCTGTCATTTGCATTACAATTTAAAGGCTGTTCATAAAAGGGAAAAAAAATTACCAAACCACAGACTACCTAAAATTAGAGCAAGATAAGCTCAAGATCTGTTTGTTTACTTTTGGAAGGATTCATAAACTGAACAAAAACAAACCATTACTGAATGATCAGAGATAAAATGCTTCAACAAAGAGACCGATCTTATTGTCATAACTTGAAGGGCACTTGCTCGAGATGTACAGAGACATGTACAGTAAATGTCACAATGACTCCCAGGAGGTGTGCTCTTTATTCTATATATTATATACACATTCATGCATATATTGCAGAACTGAGTCTCAAATGCTAAATAGAATGCGTTCCATTCTATAACAAATAACATTTGCTCATTCATTTTTTTTTTCACCAGTGCATATCAATAGAGGGTCATTGTGCCCTGGACCTACCCTGGCAGTACATGACACAAAGCAGCAATCAAACCTGGATATGCTGCCAGTCTGTTTCGGGGCACACTCAAGCACACAGTCACATTCAGTCATACTAGTCCAATTTCATTTTGTTAACCAGATTAATTTGAAAATCTCTGGAATGCAAAAGGAAGGCAAAATACTTGACATTTATATTATAGGATTATATATGAACACTGGAGAATGTTCACACCACACAGAAAACATGCCAAAGATGGGACATTGGCATGGGACCTGGTGGAATATGAAGAATGTAAGCACCCCATATTTAAACAATTCTGTTGAAATTAAAAAAAAAAATGAATTAATAACTATGGTAGACATGACACAATTTCCAGACTATAAAACTACAAATTAGCAGAGACCTTGCATCTAAAACGCACACTGCATACTATATGAGAACAATACTTGAGTTCTATTAAACTTATTGTCGATAAGGAAATGTTTTGATTTTGCGGTTTTCAAAACTGGCTAATGTATTGGCTAACCTTTGAAGTTCCCATTTAGATAGCCATCCATCCGTCTGTCCATCCATCCATTTTTATACCACATTTATTGACATTTCAATTAATGAAACTCCAAATGCAAGAATCTATTTTAGCAGCATCAGATGCCAGGAAGGAACCAGACCTAAATTAGACAAAAGTCCATCACAGGACACACTTACTGTCTGTACACATCAAACGCAACTTATTCCTGGCCAGTTTCAAGTGATTTCAGAAAACGTTTTTTTAATCATCACAAACTCCACAAATAATATAAAATATTTTAATGTATAATTGCCAAAATGAAAAACAAGAAGTGTCAATAAATGTTTAAATATATACTGTTAAAAAAAATTAAAGAAACACTTTTTAATCCTAATAATAATTAATAATAAAGAATGTCTCTGACCAAACAATCAGAAACAGACTTTATGAGTGCTCTGTGCTCACTGCCTGGCACCATGGAGCTCAATTGACGTTTGCCATAGAATACCAGCATTGACAGGTTCACCATTGGCGTCCTGTGCTTTTAACAGATGAGAGCAGGTTCACCCTGAGCACATGTGACAGGCGTGAAAGTCGTGGAGAACGTTATGCTCCCTGTAACATCATTCAGCATGACTGCTTTGGTGGTGGGCCAGTGATGGTCTGAGGAAGCATATCCTTGGAGGGATGCACAGACCTCTACAGGCTAGACAACGGCACCTTGACTGACACTAGGTATCGGGATGAAATCCTTGGACCCTTTGTCAGACCCTATGCTGGTGCAGTGGGTCTTGGGTTCCTCCTGGTGCACAGAGTATGCAGACAGTTCCTGGAGGATGAAGGAATTGATACCATTGACTGGCCCTCACTCCCATCTGACCTAAATCCAATAGAACACCTCTGGGACATTATCTTTCAGTCCATCCGATGCCATCAGGTTGCACCTCAGACTGCCCAGGAGCTTAGTGATGCCCTGGTACAGATCTGGGAAGAGATCCACCAGAACACCCTCCATCATCTCATAAGGAGCATACCCTGACATACATGGGGGTCATACAAACTACTGAGTACAAGTTTGAGTTGCTGCAATGAAATTTCAGCAAAATGGACCAGCCTGCTGCATTTTTTCATTTCCACCAAATGATGTGGCATCCTTTCGTTCCTAACACATTACCCAGTCCATATCTGATGTGTTTTCAAAGTGTTCCTTTAATGCTTTTGAGCAGTTTATAAATAAATGCATTGTAAATGAAAATATTAAAAAAAATCCTGAAACCAGAAATTAA